>NC_134483.1:422494407-422666907 GCF_040206685.1 Ascaphus truei | reverse complement strand
CGGGACTGTTTAGAACACTGTCTTTTAGGGTAGGTTAAATGATGAGGCGTCACGTACTGTTCCTTTAAACAGGCTATGCCTGGTTTATTCAGTCCCAGGCACTGAGACTGCCACAGTGCATACAACAGAAAACAGATCAAAACAAAAGCTGCTCACCTGAGCGATAACTTAACTTAGATATCCCTGACTTAGGGTTGGAAGTGGCTTTTCCACTCCCAACAACAAAACAAGGTACTTTTGCAGTCTTACACAAATGAACAGAAAGATTGAACCTGTTTGGGGAAGAGGCTTCTCCCCTCTGTAGTTCAGCAGCCTTCCAGCCTCCTGGCTCTTCTGGAGAGACCAGAGCAAACAGGAAATCAGTCTTTCATACCTGATTCCTAATTAGCATGACAGGTGACAGAAATCAGGCAGCAGACAAACTCTGGTCTGGATCTCTCATCCCTCAGTTCCAGCGCTTGCCAAACTGTGGGATGGAGTGTATGTATTATAAGGCTGCACTTCCAGACCAAACAGGATAGAAACTGTCTATAAACCTTCTATAGTATCCAATTAACCCCAAAAAGGTCCTTACTTGTTTTTTGTAACTGGCCTTGGCCAATTTTGTATCGCCTCCACTTTGAGTGTTTGGGGTTTGAGTAAACCTCTGCCAATAGAATATCCCAGATACTTGGCCTCCTCCAGACCAATAGTGCATTTAGCGGGGTTAGCAGTTAGTCCAGCAGACCGGACTGCGTCAAGCACAGCTTGGACCTTTGGAAGGTGGGATTGCCAATCTTCACTATGGATTACCACATCATCCAGGTAGGCGGCAGCATACCGAGCATGTGGTTTTAAAATTTTATCCATCATTCTTTGGAATGTGGCGGGAGCTCCATGTAAGCCAAAAGGCAACACCTTATACTGAAAGAGGCCGTCTGGGGTTGAGAAGGCTGTCTTTTCTTTTGCCCTTTCTGTGAGGGGAACCTGCCAGTACCCTTTTGTTTGGTATAGGGTTGTGAGATATCGGGCTTTGCCCAGTCTCTCTACAAGTTCATCTACCCTGGGCATAGGATAAGTATCAAATTTTGACACCGCGTTTAGTTTCCGGTAGTCATTACAAAACCTTGTTGTACCATCTGGCTTTGGGACTAAGACTATAGGGCTGTTCCACCCACTTTGGGATTCCTCAATTACACCTAGTTTTAGCATTTTTTTAACCTCTAAACTTATAGCCTTTCTTTTGGCCTCTGGGATTCGGTACGGTTTAAGGTTAACTCGGACCCCCGGTTCAGAGACTAGGTCATGTTCAATTACGCTAGTTCTACCTGGCCGTATAGAGAAGATTTCTTTGTTTCTTCTCACTAAATTCTGAACCTCTCGTTTCTGATGAACAGACAGGGTTTCAGCTATGCTAACCTCTGGGTCAGTTTCTTGATTCTCTGACGGACCTGGGGGTACTAGGGTTAACAAGACTTCTCTATCTTTCCAGGGCTTGAGTAGGTTTATATGGTAAATTTGCTCAGGTTTCCTCCTACCTGGCTGTCTTACCTTATAATTTACTTCTCCCACTCTTTCCAAGACCTCATATGGCCCATGCCATTTAGCAAGGAATTTACTCTCCACGGTGGGAACCAGAACTAGTACCCTATCACCTGGAGAAAAAATTCTGACCCTAGCACCCTTATTATATGTATTCCTCTGTGCTTCTTGAGCTTTCTCCATGTGTTCCCTCACTATGGGTAGGACTGCAGCAATGCGGTCCTGCATCTGGGCAACATGCTCTATTACACTTCTGTAAGGGGTAACCTCGTGTTCCCAAGTCTCTTTGGCTATATCCAGTAAGCCCCTTGGGTGTCGGCCATACAATAGTTCAAACGGGGAGAAGCCTGTGGATGATTGGGGAACTTCCCTAATGGCAAATAACAGGTACGGTAACAAACAATCCCAGTTTTTCCCATCTTTATCAACCGCCCGCCGTAACATGCTCTTTAAGGTTTTATTGAACCTTTCCACTAAACCATCTGTTTGTGGATGATAGACTGAGGTTCTGAGATGCTTGATTTTTAGGAGTTTACATAGCTCTTTCGTTACTTGGGACATAAATGGTGTTCCCTGGTCAGATAGAATCTCTTTAGGAATCCCGACCCGGGAAAACAGAACTACTAACTCTTTTGCTATGTTTTTAGCTGAGGTGCTACGTAGGGGAACTGCCTCCGGATATCGGGTGGCATAATCTAATATTACCAATATATGCTGATGTCCCCTAGCAGACTTTATTAGGGGTCCTACTAGATCCATAGCAATCCGGTCAAATGGTACCTCTATTATGGGAAGGGGTACCAATGGGCTGCGGTACGCCTTGAACGGGGCGGTGATCTGACATTCTGGGCATGAGGAACAATAATTCGTAATTTCTGCCAGAACCCCAGGCCAATAGAAGCTTCGGAGAACCTTTTCTTTTGTCTTTTCCACCCCTAGGTGTCCCCCCAATGGATGACTATGTGCGAGGTGTAATACTACGTTACGGAATGTCCGTGGTACCAACAATTGTTTAGTTGTAACTGATTTCCTTTTATCAACCCGATATACTAGGTCGTTCTCTACCTCGAAGTAAGGGTAAGCAAGTGACCTATCTGGTTGGCCAGGAGTACTATTCTGGTCCCGTATATTTCCCCTTGCTACCGCTAATGTGGGGTCCTCCCACTGGGCCTTCTTAAAACTCCCAGGACTGACCTCTAGGTCAGCGAGGGTCTTATCCGGTTCTGGGGTGGTAAGTGTCTGCTCAACATCTTGATTTGGGGTATTCCCTACCAAAGTAGTGATGGGGAAGGGAATTTTACAGCACTCCTCCTTTTCCCCCTTCTTATTTGGGCCCTCGTCAACCTCCATTTCTGAAAACGGGAAAGGATTTATTTCTTCTAATACTTCGTTATGGTCCGCTATTGAACTCTGGGCGCTATTCTGAGCGGGGGACCACATTTTTAGAAAATGGGGAAAGTCGGTCCCTATTAACACATCATGTGCCAGTTTGGGTACAATACCCACCTTGAAATCTAAAGAACCAAACTCTGTTTCAAAAAAAACATCAACAGTGGAATATTCATGATTATCCCCATGTATACAACAAATTGCCACTCTTTGTGAACTGTTTCCCTGTTTCTTCTTAATGGGCAAGAGGTATTCGGACACTAGTGTGACCATGCTCCCAGAGTCAAGAAGTGCCCGAACCCTCTTACCATTAACCTTTACAAATGCCCACAGATGGTTATTCAAGGGGTCCTCTGGGCTAGGGCCCATACATTGGGACAACAGCGAATAAGGTTCCACGCTGTTGCATTGCATGGGCTCATCATTTAGTGGGCAGATTTTTGCTGTGTGGCCCCTCTCATGACAATTTACACATTTAGGTACATAGTCTGTGTCCCACTTAGAGCCTTTTCCCGGCTCCCCATGTTGGCTATTGCCCTTAGTGTGCGAACCACTGTTGCTTGTGCTGCGTGAAGGGGGTCGCCGCTCTTCAGCGCCCCTTAACCCCGGTACCCTTTTACCGTCTCTGGAAGAGTCCTGGAACCTCGGGTAGTGGGGTTGCTCCACGACTGTGGGTTGCGGGTGCTCTTCTGCTGCATTGTACCTTTCTACGAGGGCCACAAGCTCATCCGCATTGTGGGGGTCACTCCGACTGACCCAACGGCGTAAGGCAGAGGGAAGTTTCCTCAAGAACTGGTCCATGACCAACCGTTCCACGATGTGGCTGGCTGAGTTGATCTCGGGTTGTAGCCACTTCCGGGCGAGGTGGATGAGGTCATACATCTGGCTTCGGGTGGCTTTATCCATCGTGAAGGACCATGCGTGAAACCTTTGGGCGCGAACAGCCGTGGTTACGCCGAGGCGGGCGAGGATCTCGAACTTCAATTTTGCATAGACGTTAGCTTCGGCTGGCTCTAGATCAAAGTAAGCCTTCTGGGGTTCGCCGCTTAGGAAGGGTGCGATTAGACCAGCCCACTCAGCTTCTGGCCATCCCTCTCTCTGTGCCGTGCGTTCAAACGTGAGAAGATAGGCTTCCACATCATCCGAGGGTCCCATCTTCTGAAGGTAGTGGCTTGCCCTGGTCATTTTCGGAACTGGGGCTGCCGCTGCCAGTGGAAGGTTACTGATAGTCCCCCTCAGGATCTCGAGTTCCTGCCGTAAGCCCTGAGCGAACCGCTGTTGCTCCTCTCTCAGCAAGCGGTTTGTCTCTTGCTGGTTTGCATTCGCGTTTTGCAGGGCTTCATTCGTCTGTTGCTGGTTTGCATTCGCCTGTTGCTGGTTGGCATTCGCCTGTTGCTGGTTGGCATTAATCTCTTGCTGGGCTATTAGCAGCTGTTGCTGGGCTGCATTCGTCTGCTGCTGGTTTGCATTAGTTTCTTGCTGGGCTATTAACAGCTGTTGCTGGGTTTCATTCACGTCTTTCTGGGCAGCGACATTGCGTACCAGCGCACCCACCACGTCTTCCATCTTGTTTGCAGAGGATGAAAAAACTTTTTTTTTTTTTTTTTTTTTCTTTCAAAGTTCTTCAACCCGCAGACCCCCTAGTGCTCTGCCCGCATTCTCCACCATATGTGACAAACGGCTTACTCCGGGGCTCCGTCGTTTGTCCGGGACTGTTTAGAACACGGTCTTTTAGGGTAGGTTAAATGATGAGGCGTCACGTACTGTTCCTTTAAACAGGCTATGCCTGGTTTATTCAGTCCCAGGCACTGAGACTGCCACAGTGCATACAACAGAAAACAGATCAAAACAAAAGCTGCTCACCTGAGCGATAACTTAACTTAGATATCCCTGACTCAGGGTTGGAAGTGGCTTTTCCACTCCCAACAACAAAACAAGGTACTTTTGCAGTCTTACACAAATGAACAGAAAGATTGAACCTGTTTGGGGAAGAGGCTTCTCCCCTCTGTAGTTCAGCAGCCTTCCAGCCTCCTGGCTCTTCTGGAGAGACCAGAGCAAACAGGAAATCAGTCTTTCATACCTGATTCCTAATTAGCATGACAGGTGACAGAAATCAGGCAGCAGACAAACTCTGGTCTGGATCTCTCATCCCTCAGTTCCAGCGCTTGCTAAACTGTGGGATGGAGTGTATGTATTATAAGGCTGCACTTCCAGACCAAACAGGATAGAAACTGTCTAGTATCCTGGGAGCCCTATATACGGAATTTATTACCATCCCCTGGTTTCTGTCACAATATATATATACATACATACATACATACATACATACATACATACATACATACATACATACATACATATATACACATGATGAACCAATATACAAAGACATGTTTAAGGGTTAACAAAAACATGCACAAATAAAAATACCACTTTTCCATATCATCCACAGTCAAACAAAATCCTATTTCCTAATAAAATCATTCTCATCTGCCAATCAAAAGCATCAAATGCCAATCAAAACATTGAATTTACATTGTATACATGATGCATTAAATCTGTGCACCATGTACACTCTGGCAATCAATGTTAACAATAAAATATTCAAAAGAAAATACAATGAAATCCAAACAAGTATACTATTTAAACCAAGCAAGGCAACCGAAATAAATTACCATTAATTAATCAAATCCCAAAACAATTAAAATACCATCCAAATCAATCACACAATAAACTGTTTTAATCGTTAAACAAACCCATTCTCCAAAAAAGTTAACATCTGACAATATAGTAGTAGTAAAAAAGCAAGCCTCACCCTGACCTAAAGTACAGCATTCAACACCAAAAATTACATCTATCTAATTAAAAATTACATTACACACATTTAAGAATAGCAGCTTATCAAAATACATTTACATAGTGAAAAACAAGCATTTCCAACCAAATAATTTCTCACCCTGTATGTATATATCGATAGAGACATAAATACATACATACATACATACATACATACATACTGCTGCGGCCAAGTTTATTCGAGCATTTGCCCATTCTTGGCCGCAGCAGTAGCCTGGCGCGCGCCCGAGTGTGACGGGCGCGCGCCGAAGCAGCGGAAGAGCGCCCTCCGATCGGGGCGCTCTCCCTACCGCTGCCGGGTCCGCCGGGTCCCCCGGAACGCCCTGCCACCGTCCCGCAGATCGCGGGACACCAGGGCTCCCTCGGGGAGCCCTGTACGCGCGTGCAGGGGGCGCAGGCTCCCGAAGACGCGTGACCGCGCGTCTATGACGCGCGGCACGCCGAGGGGCGGCCACTAGCAAGCCGGGAAATCTCCCGGCTTGCGGTACCGACCACACTGCAATAAAGTGTGTCGGTACTGTACATACATACATACATACATACATACATACATACATACATACGGTGGCAAGAAATGATAATGAAAAAAAATTGTATCACATACTGCACCGACACACTTTATTCGAGCAAATACCCGGTATGTACCTGGCAGATACCTGGAATGCGCCACTCCTCACCTCTGACAAGCCCCGTTGTGTTTGCCTTCCCAGCCTGGGTTCATGCCTGGCTGATGGGCGGCTGATCTGTTAAATGATAATGATTAGGATTTAATAGGCTGCAATGCTTCGCGTGTCTACCAGATGGCATAAATTCATGAATTGTAATGCAGTATATATATATATACTGTGCAGTATTGCAGCCAGCGGGAATAAAATGCTTCAATCCCTGCTTGGAAAATAACTCAATGCACTCGGGCAGAAAACAGTCACAAACCTCAATACACCCGGGTATACCCGAATTCGTGGGACTAGCCAAGCTCGAATAAAGTGTGTCGCCAGTGTATAATAAATTACAAAAAACAGTTAAAGTTAAAAAAATATACATTTCTTTTGTTAACATACCATTAGCTGCCTCACTTTCCGACTCCCGTTGAACACCAAGCTCTCGAACCAATCGACTCACAGCAACAGGAACCCATAAAATAAAAAACTATAAATAAATAAATCAAGACTTTTTTTTCTAATCTAAAGCGTCAATGGGATCTTGATCTGTGTTCTTCCGTCTTCTTTCTTGTTCTTCTGGGGTCTTCTGGGGTCTTCTGGGGATCTTCTTACCGTCTGCTGCTACACCCCGGTCCTCTTCTTTCTTCCGGAGGTCCGTCCTCCTCTGTGTCTGCCTTCAAAATGAGACGACATAGGCTTTTATAGGCCTATGACGTCACATTATCGTCATATGGTTCCCACGGCCCTGATTGGGCCGTGAATACCATGTGATTTGGTGGGAAAAAATTAATTTTGATGACGTCATTTAAAGGCAATGACGCCAGCCAATCAGAATAGCTGTGCTTCAATTGCCTTTAAGATGATGTCATGAAAAGAAAGATGGCCGCCTTTACATGGTACGGTAGCCAATCAGAGCGTGGGAAATACATCCCAACTCTGATTGGCTCTAGTACCATGTGACAGGCTTTAAATGACGTCACATCCGTTCCCCAAAGCCTCTGTCACATGGTCTACTAGAGACAATCAGAGTAGGGATGTAGTTCCCATGCTCTGATTGGCTACCGTACAATGTGCAATATGTATTTAATGTATTTATTGTTCTTTATGTATTTTAAATGGGCAAATGCACTATTATCTATTCTGTATGTGTTGGTGGGGGGGGCGGTTATTTCTTTATAAGTATGTATGTGTTTTTAAAAAAAATTGAGGGGGCACAGAATTGGTACTGCAGGCCCGCGGGTAACACCCGAGGGCCCCCTGCGACCTATAGTATCATTGCTGTGCATATATGTACAGTATGTTAGGGGGGTATAGGGGTTGTTGGATATATATATATATATATATATTTATTTAGTGTGGGGCTGTTGTGTGTGTATTTTTTTTTATTGTGGGTAGCGGGGATGGCCGAAGTGGGTATTAGCCCAACGGTGGTTGTTTAGGGCTTGCAGGAGGGTAGAGGGAGGGCTTAACCCCTTCATGACCGTAGCGATATTAACCGCTAAGGTAATGAAGGTGTTAAGTGCACCCGCAACCCCCCCGCAAGCCCTAAACAACCACCAAGGGCCAAATACACCCTTCACCCACCCCCGCTACCCACAATAAACCTGGCACGGCTGGTTAACCCCTTCATTGCCTTAGAGGTTAGCCGCTAAGGTAATGAAGTGGGCTTTAAATGCATTTCTCCTGCTTCGGATGCATGCCGGGAGGCTCCGGTGCTGGTATTAATGGGTATCAGCTATGGAGACCCCCGGTATCAATCCCAGGCAGGAAAAAGGCCTGATTTTTTTCAAAGTGCCGTTCCACCGCTCATCCGCAGCCTCTCCCCAGCAACTTGCCAACTTTTTGGGCCGAGACGGATTGCCGTGAAAATCTCAATTCAAGAGTGGTGAGTAGCGGCGCAAAGCTTCTCGCCACTACTAGAATTGAGCGGGTTTCAAAACATGGCTAGTTGCGGCGCAAAGTGCCTTTTTGCCGCGCCGTTGTTGGAAAAAAAACCCGTCAACAAACTTGGTGTTTTTTTACTTTTCGCCAAGTTTTCGGGTTCTTACTGAATCGAGGTATGCATTTTTGGCAAAAATCGGGCGAAAAGTGGCTTTGCGCCGCTTACTGCATGAGGCCCTCTGAGTGGATTGTGCCACTTTGACACAATCCATCAATCTACCTATAACAAGTGAGGTTATGACATGAAATAAGCACTTAGGGGATGTCTGAACAAACCACTTAAGTAGGAAATCAGGCCCCCAAGATAGCTAGTCCCCCAAGATAGCTAGTAAATGAGTCCCTGGAGCTAGACCAATAACATGAATTAGCAATGTTTAAAACGGAGAGTACTCACTGCTTCTTTGTACAGATTCCTGGAGAGGCGTGCAGACAGTCCAGTTGTTGTATCAGGAATGAGTTATCCTAGAGGGGATGATGCGACTGTGCACTGCGTGCCAAACAAGGGAAGTTGATGGGTGCCAAAGACAAAAAACAGCTGACAACTGTCGGGTCACTAAAAATGTACTTTATTCTAAGAGTTCTTCTATTCTGGACGTAAAACTGGATCGAACACTGATTCAAAAATTCTCTACACGTCATGGGGTCCCCTCCATAACGTAAAATCATCGGGATCCATGGTTCCCTGGGCGTAGGGGATGACAGAGCTTGTGCTGGAGATGATGCCAGCAATGGTGGTGCAGGGGTAGAACCCCCCTGGAATGTACACAGACGGATTATTTTGTCCAAAGTTGGCTTGAATTGAGTACCAGCTGTTGGTTTTGCTGGGTAAGGCATGTCTCATGATCTCTGAGTAGTGTTTCTTGGAGAGATACGTCTCACACTACCTCAGCATTGTCCATGTTTGGCCGAGCAAAATGTGATGGTGCTCGTCTCAAATCAGAAAGCAGACCCGCAGGGCTAAAGTAGGGATGCAAAAAAACAATCAGAGACCAGGGACAGAGTCCTGTAAGAGTATCCATAGTTGGTAAACAGGCAGGGTTCAGGGCTGGCGGTAGAGATGCAAAGTCCACGAGACAGGCAACCTAGAAAACCTGAACTGACAGCCAAACCCAGCACAGATCGAGCAGAATCCTTATAACTGGTAAACATTGGTATCTAATCGAAGCAGATGGAAAACTCAACAAAGTATTGACGGCTCCACCGCTGATGACATAGAAGGGCACCAACCATTAGGGACTCTGTTGTTAGAGAGGATCTTACCTGCCGTGTGCACAGTGTGGGAACATCCAATAAGGCTCATCTTTTATGCATCGACAAACAGGCCACCTATACCCCATGAAACATTATATGATGTGTAACACTGACTTTGTGGTATATTTGATTAAATGCCCATGTGGCATAGTCTATGTTTGGGAAATGACAAGAAAACTTAAAGAACGAGTGAGCCAACATAAATCTATTATTAGATATTGGATAAAAGGATTAGCCAGATTCTGCTCAATTTTTACTGGCTGGGCACAGTATTAGTCTACTGTGGGTGCAAGTGATAGACCATATCCCCAAACCTAAATGTGTGGGCAATAGGATGTGTATCGTTAAAGGATGTGAAGCCTTCTGGATACATGAATTGGGGACTATGCATCCACAGGGTCTCAAGAGAGACTACGATCTGACAGGAATCTGACTATTAGACTTTTATTACTATGGGATTTCTGTGCAGGATACTGGTGTGATACAGCAGGGGTGGTCAGTGATTAAATCAGTGATGTGCCCCTACAGTATGTTAGTACTCACCATCTCTGCTTCCCATTATGTCTATGTGCATGTGAGATATTCTGGATCGATATATGCGACGGGCTCATATAGCCAAACCCTGGGGTTTCCCGTTTATCTTCGTGTGTTCAAAAATAGCCACACGTGTTACATTTACTACATATTTTTCTTTTACACTTACACCCTGGATGGCTTGGCTTTTTACTCTTTTTGTAAGGTGCTGAAGTTTGACCCACTTCACGGTGAGTCATTATGGCGATCTGATCACCAGCATCTGGCTTATTGCACTGTATTATTGTTGTTCCCTGTTCCCTTATCTCTTTCTCTTCCCCTCCCCACATGACTTTTATTTTTTTATTGGATGATGGGACATTAATCCTTTTTATTTGCATGTATATGTTGATATGTTTTTTCTGCTATATTTGCCTCTGCTTGTAAGTATCACACAGTAAGTGCAGTTTAAGAGGACCTCCCCTTGGTGAGCTTCATATTGCTTGGATAACTGGATATTCACTAGGGATGCTTGTAATGCAGGTTGGAGGAAAAAGAGGAAAAAGCAGCGCACAACCAAGTGAGTAGGGTCAAAAAGCAAAAGTTTTATTTGGGTCATGAATAAAAAAAAGGAGGTACACAGCTCTCCTGCATGTTTTGTACACTTCTGTTCTTTATCAAGGAGTAATTGAAGCTGGGCTGACTGATATGTGTTGTGCATGCGCATTGGATACCTCTGACACATACTAAGGGATTCTCCTGCAAGCGCGTGACATCATCACACTTTGTTTTCACTTTTGCTAATGATATTTGGAGTTCTGTGCAAGCGCATTGACATGCCTAGCAACGGTGGTTCCCTAGGACTCCAGCTGTTCTTCCAAGTAAGTTAGGCAGGGATTGGAGCTTCTTTAACTGTTATAGGCATACTCAATGGGACACAGAGCTTCACTACTTCATACATGTAAGTTGGATCCAGCTGTGACGGTTCAGGGGATTCATGCTTCCCAATGTCTCCCCGTCACCCCTGCTCTCTCTGCCTCTGACCTTCCTCCCTCGCCTCCTCGTCCATCTGTCCCTTCTTCCTCCCGCACCCATTCCTCTGCGACATGCCCGGACGCGCATCCAGCTGTCACGCGCGTTCCCCGCGAGGTGTGCAAACCTCTCCAGGCACCTGATCCCCTCCACAGCACTCACAGCTCGCGGCGTCCCTCTACTTCCCCACCTGCCATATTACCTCCTTCAGTCGCTTCTCCTGCTCTCTCGCCTTCCTTGGCGAGCGCCCCCGCGGCGTGACGCTCCCCGCGCTCCCTGGCACACATTGTGCGCGTGCATCCAACCCTTACAGAGGGCGGGCGCACACGCTCCAAGTGTAGGCCTTCCCAGAGCCCTGGCTCTGCCTCCCATATCGTACAAGCCATCTCCCTGTTTGATTCACCTGTCTCCTCCCTTGCTCCTTCTGACCTATCCCTGCAACCTCTCACTCAACCCTCTGCTCCTCCTTCCTCTCCTATTGGTGCTCCCTCCTTTATAATCCCTGTCTGTCCTCTAGCTCATTGCTCTGCATAGCTTCTTGTGACCCCTGTGTGTGCAGTCTCCATGCTTGGCTCTCCTGTCTCTTTCAGCGCTGGTTCCTGTCCCTGCTTACCTTTGGATCTCCCTGGCTTGAACTCTGCTTTGAATTGGATTACCCTGCTTTCTCCTGCCCTTGAACCCTGCATTCAGATACTACTACGCTGCCTTCTCCAATCCTTGAAAACTGGCTTACGGACATCACACGCTGCTCTCTATAACCCCTGAACTCTGGCACACGGACATTACTATCCAAACTCTGGCATCCTGGACGTTGCAAGTATACGTTAACTCTTTCTCAACACGCCCGGCAATGCATTACCACACTCCGGGCACGCCCTCACTGCTGTGGGTGCGTGTTATAACCTTACCCACCTCAGTACTGGGGACTGGCCAGGTCTGCGGGCATACAGGCGTTACACCAGCGCTGTCAGGGTTTGTATAAATGATACATGCTTGTTTATAGTCTGCAGGTATTGCATGCACAGTAACATTATACATGTGTGCACATAGGGTTGTGATTACCTACAGTACAGAGCTGATTTTGATTATGTGATTACTGTTTTGGTGCCATCTATGTTCCTATCCCTATATAATGGTTATCTGTTTCACTGTTCACTAGAGATTAATAAAGGACTCTGTGGGTCCGAAACGTACGTTGCTCTAGGGTTACATTTGTTGCCCTATGTTTCATTAAACTAAATTAATTTCATTATTTGGAGAGTGCTGCATTTTTTGCTGTATATTTACTGGAATTGTTTGGTGTTCCCTGCCGTCTGTGTGCACCTCTATCTCTATTAAGTATACTTTCTCATATTTTTTATATACTTTGAATGCACCCAGCATTTTTTAGTTTTTTTATTTATAAATATATATTTTATATCAATGTCTGTTAAGACAGGAGAAGATTTGGATAAATATGTCAAGGATACATATTTAAATATATATTAGATGCAAATATTGTCCTTGCATTTAAACTAAAGACAACTTATAAACAAAGAAAATAGAACAGTGCCACCACTCCTAATTAGTAAGAACCTTGCTATTGCTAATGTTTAATATGTGTTGTAATGTGGGTATTACAAGAATGTGTGTATATCATTCCTAAGTACATTGTGCATATGTGTAAGTGAAAATATAAAAATAAATGTGAGGAAACAAATTCATATGTATGGATACTATGCAAATATTATTGCACAACGTTCAAATCCAAAAAGTATTAAAAAGGAGTACATGTCCAACTTTCCACAATAGACCAAAAAGATCATAAGTGCAATTGTCAACAGTTGACCAATAACCTAGTGCAAAAGTGTGATAGGGAAAAAAATGTGAGAAATCATCAGATGCAATTAATTATTGTTTTGGAGTAACAGTCTCAAATTCTAGAGAATAAATTTCTGAAAAGACAATATTCAGTAGCAGAGAACCAAAAAGCCAACATTAAAGGAGGCAATCTAGAAAGGAGTTATATTCTGCAACAAAAAGAAAAAGTCATAATATAGATATGTTCATACTGTTTACCACATAATAGTATAGCGAGTCAACCAGAATTGGCAATATATTTTGAAACATTCTATTCTGAAAGATCACCTGCCAGAAAAACGACAGGTTGTTTTCACGAAAGCAAGAAACCTAATGAACTAATTGCTTCCAAGCGTCCTAAAATTGGATACAATACTGAATCCAGCAGTTGGCTCACAACAAAAAACAAAAAGACATGAAAATTTGAACATAGCAAGATACAAACCTTTTCATCTGATATTACAAAATACATTTTTACTATCTCCAAATTCATTAACTGCAAGAGTGAACTACTAATTTATCTGCTTATCTGCCTTTATTGGTTACAATATGCAGGATGAACAATCCATCTTTTACGTGTCAGGAGTCTGGAGCATATCAGAAATATAAATATTGGATTACAATGACACAGTGTCTCATCCCATTTTAAAAAGTGCCAGAATTCAGATGCTACTAGCATTCTCTTTCTGGGGATAGACATTAAAAAACCCAATTGTAGAGGTGCCAATAAAATAAAAGATATCTCCCACAAATAATCTTTTTGGATTCACAAGTTGTTCACTTTGCAACCTTTTTGCCTAAATCTAGATATCGATTTGTACTCTTTTCTGATGAAAGACACTTTTTCTGTTGAAAAATGCCCTAACTGGTCTTGTTCCTCCATCTTAGTATATTACTCTATAGGTTCCACCATGATTCTTCCTATAGTATAGAGTATCTGATTGTCTCTGGGGTATACTCACATCCTATGATAATTTACTAATAGATTTAGTGTATGCTTCATACAGGTACACACTTTAATCCTTTATATTCTACTTTCCCCTATTTATAACTACATTGATAGTCATATTATTTTCCACTTGTTATTAATCTTTTTCTATATACAGTGGTGTGAAAAAGAAAGTACACCCTCTTTGAATTCTATGGTTTTACATATCAGGACACAATAACAATCATCTGTTCCTTAGCATGTCTAAAAATTAGGTAAATGCAACCTCAGATGAACAACAACACATTACATATTACACCGTATAATGTCCTGATATGTAAAGCCGTAGAATTCAAAGAGAGCTTCGGAGTGTTGTCCCTTATGGGGTCCACCAGACTTGGCATAGTCCGGACAGTCAGGCATGATATGACCGACTTTATTGCACAGGTAGCACCATTTCTCATGCCTGTTCTGCAGACTTGGAACTGTTAGGTGCTGCTGCAGGCTGACATACCCACTGAGGTGTCTGCTTGGATTCCCGGGCTGGCACAGCTGGTCGTCTGGAACTGCCTTTTCCCTCCATCAGGGCATGGATGCACAGGTATTCATCTGCCAGCTGGGCAGTCTCTTCATGGCTCTTAGGTTTTTTTGTCAAAGACCATGCCCTCACATCTGAGGGGCACTGCTGTAGGAACTGCTCCTGGAATTTCAAGTCCAGCAGCGTGTGGTACTTGGTGGCACAACAACCCTCCACCCACTGTGTACCTTTGCGTGCCATGCGGGCACCATAGTTCACATATGACTCCTGAGGATGGCGTTCTCCTCCGTCCTGAACTTGCCTCTGTACGCTTCTGGGGTGAGGGCATACCGCAACAGCAGAAAAGCCTTGAGTTGCTCATAGTCATCCCGGTCCACTCGTGGGGTGGACTGCAGGGTTTCCTTTGCTTTGCCCGACAGCAAGGGTTGTAACCGCAGCACCCAGTCCCATTGAGGTAATCGGTACCTTAAGCACTGCATCTAAAAGTCTGAAAAAGCCATCAATCTTGTCCGTGCCACAGACAAACTTATTGAAGCTGTGATGGTTTACCTGGGACACAGGCTGTTCTCCGTTCACTAGGGGCGCATGAAGGGTCACTTGTCCGTGAACCGCTGCCAGCATGCGAATCCACTCATCAGCTGTAGCGTGTGCCCCCCAGGAGGCAAGGAGTGCTGTTAGTCCAGAATTAGGGGTCTCTGCAAGTACAGGAAAAACTGGCTGTGCTGGCACAATAATGTCCCCCGCAAACCCCAAGTCCAGTCTTTCACCAATTTCCTGGGGAGCACCATCTCCCTCCCCTTGTTCATCTTCCTCCAGGGGTGGCATCATCTCGCCCACCCTGTGCTGGAGAGACTACACTGCGGTTGCAGTCACAGGAGCCGTGTTTGAAAGTGCTGAAAGGCTTGCTTCATGCTGCTCCAATTCCTTTTCTAGCTGTGTCTTTGCCCGACCAGCCGTCAGTAACCCATACTCTTAACACCGGGCAACGAGCCTGGCATGATCCCAGAACCGGAACCGTCCTGCTCGTCTGTCCATGATTCACCTGCAGGCAACAAGAGAGGGCGCAAAGGGGAACTGTGTTTTTCACTTCTCTTGCAAATCGTGTGTGTGTGCTATCACAACCCTGAACTGACTCTAGCATTGCAATGCACCAAAACATTTGACAAGGAACAGGCACACACCTGCTGTTAGTCTGCACACACTCACTCTGCTCACAACAGCTCCTTGCAGCACTGCCTACCTCTGGCATCATGAACCTGCTATGTCTTCTAACTTTTTTCTTTCTCCTGGCCTCATGGAGATGTTACTCCCTCTATCCACTACAAACTCCTCCATCCTGGCCCACACCCAACATCACCATACACCCTGGACTACTCAAAAGCCTTGCACTATCTACTGAATGTTGGTGGAGAACTCTAAAAACCAGCACACCAACCACTGCTCACTCTAATAGCAAACACCACAAATTTACAACTTGCAAACAACTACCCAAATTTCTACTCATACTATTACTCTCTTTAGCAGGTGATATTGAAACTAACCCAGGTCCTCCCATTTCAGCTCTGTCCCATGACCCTGAGAATTCCACCTTTAAATTCCAAAAAGGGCTATCTGTCACCCATATAAACATCCGGAGCCTGCTGCCCAAACTGGATGAACTAAGGGCATGGTGCCTTATGCACAAACCCAAAGCCATCATTCTTACAGAAACATGGCTATCCCCTAAAACCCCTGATGCAAATATCGCCATTCAGGGATACTCAATTTTTAGGAGAGATAGGTCAAAGAGAGGAGGAGGGGTGTTATTTTATATTGCAGACACCTTACAATTTACACTGTTAAATTGCCCACCAAGTCCACCCTCTTTTGAAACTCTAGTTGGCAAAATCTGCCTCCCCTTTTCTAAGCCCATCTTGGTTGCTGGCATCTACCGCCCCCTAAAGCCCCTCTACAATCCTTGACTGATATCACCCAATTTCTTGGCTCCATTTCCTCTCTGAATGAGAAGAGTGAGCTGCTAGTTCTAGGGGATTTCAACTTCAATTGGCTTGACCCTAAAAACCACAAAATCCCGATACAACTCAAGTCACTTAACCTATCGCAACCCATTTCCCAACCCACACGGATTAACCTGAAATCACATAACCATTCCTTGCTAGACTGGATTCTCTCCTCAAACCCCAGCAGAATCCAATCCTCTGGCATCCTTCCTGATATTTTCAGTGACCATGCAATAGTGTACTGTATAAGAAAAATTAAACCGCCCCATTCAAGCCCTAAAGTTCTCCTCACTAGAACATTTAAAAACTTTAACCCACAACAGTTTCTGGATGACCTTACATGGCACAGAATCGATTTAATTCCCGACCCCGATTCTGCGCTCGACTATTTCCAATCCGAGTTCTTAAAACTCTGCGATACCCATGCTCCACTACGCAAAATAAGGGTACGGGGGGCCCACCTTCCATGGGTTACACCTGACCTTGTAGCACTCTACCAGTTCAGGGATGCCTTGTGGAAAAGCTACAAAGTAACTGGCACTACCAAGGATCTCAATCACTACAGATGCATGCGGAACATGTGCACAAGGCAAACAAGGCATGCAAAAGCACAATATTACGCTGACAATCTCCACCAAAATACATCAAACCCAGCTAACTTCTGGAAGGTTATCAACAATATATTCCAGCCTCCTAACCATCAACAACCAAGTAATATCACTAAGGGGGATATTTCTCTGACAAACCCCACTGACATTGCAAATGCATTCAATGATTACTTTGTGGGGTGTGCCACTAACTTATTAGTGAAACGCAGCACAAACCCCAAACATGAATCTCATCCTGGGAGTATCCCTACAGTCCCACCCCCTCCCAACACTGCCCACAATTTTCAATTTAGCTCAGTATCTGAAGAGGAGATTACACAAGCGCTCCTCAAACTAAAACTAAGCAGCCAATGTGGACCTGACTTACTACAATCTAGGTTCCTACGACTTGGTGCCCCAGCCATTGCCAAACCAATTGCGTCCATAGTCAACTCTATCAAGTCTGCAGGCCATATCCCTAAGACCTGGAAAACTGCCAGAGTTGTCCCAATCTTCAAAAGTGGGGACAAAAACACTGTCTCAAACTACAGGCCAATCTCACTTCTCCCAATTCTATCCAAAGTAATGGAAAAATGTGTCCACTCCCAATTAAGCGATTTCTACACCAAGACAAATTTCCCTAGCCAATTCCAGTCTGGGTTTCGTCCCAAACACTCCACCATAACTACCCTGCTAAAAGTTTGCAATGAAATCCAGTGTGGAATGGAACAGGGACAACTCACTGGTGCAGTATTCCTAGATTTTGCAAAGGCTTTTGACACAGTTGATCATGTTATCCTGCTTAACAAACTCCAGAGCTCTGGAATAGGGAAACATGCTTTAAACTGGTTTCAGTCCTACCTATCAGGAAGATCCCAACATGTGTCCATCTCAGGCTCTAACTCCAACCCCCTGGATATCACCTGTGGTGTCCCGCAAGGCTCTGTTCTGGGGCCCCTACTCTTCTCAGTGTTCATTAATGATCTTCCCACAGCTTGTAAGGAAGCCTCAATACACATGTATGCAGATGACACAATCCTATATACACACAGCCATAGCCTCTATGACCTTCAACACATACTTCAGTCTGACTTTTTGAGACTCGAAAACTGGATTTCCCAAAACAAACTGTTTTTAAACACTGACAAGACTGTAACAATGGTATTTGGGACCAAGACTAAATTTGTAAAGATTCCAGTGACTGAGCTCCTGATTAGAACCAATGCTAACACCACCCTAACACCTGTCACTAGTTTTAAATACATGGGCTTATGATTTGACTCCCACTTAACATTCGGGATGCACATTGATACCCTGACAACCAAGACCTATGCCAAACTAGGGGTACTTTACAGGAACAAATCCTCCCTAAGTCTCCTGGTCAGAAAGCGTATTGCACAGCAGATGCTAATGCCAATTATTGACTATGGAGACATAGTATATGGCTCGGCTCCTCAAACCCACCTTAGCAAACTTGACACCCTCTACAATTCAATTTGTTGTTTTGTTCTCCAATGCAATGGACATGATATATATATATATATATATATATATATATATATATATATATATATATATATATATATATATATATATATATATATATATATATATATATATATCAACATTACCATTCTCACATCCGGTAAAGGAAGACTGCACTCAGATCAGTACAGGCAAAAAAGTCTGTATTAGGTATCAATACAAAATGAAAAGACCGCCCAAACCGACATTTCGGTTCCGGAGTGGAATCTTTCTCAAAGGGGTGCTATATATATATATATATTATATATATATCTTGAAAAAAGGTCATTTAGTTTAACCCTTTGGCCAAAGCATTATAAGCTTGCGAGCCACTTGACCATAATATTGCAGGTCCTAGCACTAACTGATTAAAATTCTTATTTACCTGTATAATTACAGGAAGTATCATCTGCATTGTCTGTCACAAACAGATCTGTACATATGGAAAGTGGGGAGGGGCCACTAACCTCCAAAACAGCTGAGACCAGCTGGACAAAGTTAATAAACACACAGATATTTTGTGGTAATTTTTGCGGTTATACAGTATGAGTTTACTGGGTATCTGTGTGCCCATTGCAGAAACAGCAGAAAAGATTGAAAGAGGAGCATTCTGGAGAAAGGAACTCTGGATTAACTGAACTCAAGTGCAGTATATCTGGTCCTCCACTTGTCTTGTAGATTCTGTGACTTTTGCTTATTGAATTAATTAACATTATAATATATACTATTGTCTTATTTTTTCAGAATATTGTAATTCTATTATTGGGGTCTGTACATTGACACAGGGAATTAGGGAAGTACCTTTGGTATTTGGGACCTTTGGGAATGGGCCTGAGGAATGGGTCTATACCATGAAACGTTGCCCCCCTATTTTCCCTTTTCTCCTCTCCCTTCCCACCCTTCCAATACCTCCCCTTGTGGGATTTTTCCCTTTTCCTTTGTTTCCATGCCTGTAACAGTGGACTTACCCCTGTTCACAAATGTGCCTCTAATCCAGCAGTGTGGTGGTTAACTGCAGGTAGGCAATTAACTAACACCACCTGGCTGATTACAGGGGTTACAAAAAGCCTGCCTCTGAGACAGGAAAAAAAGACTCCTTGTTCCACAACTGGGCTGAACAAGGACACAGACGTCTTGAGCCTGCCAAAAGAGACTGCAAGCTGACAACAAGACACAGGGGATAATACTTCTATACCTGGATCCTGACATTGCCTTATCACAGTCTAAAAAAAAACGTGTAAAAGCTCCAAGAGTGATGGTCAATGCTGCTTGGAAGCAGCCATAAGTCATAAATGTTCATTCAATTATTGGAGTTTGACACCGGAACATGCGGGTTAAAAGGGTAAACAGTCAACGTAGAATGACAGGGAAGGCAAGGAGGGCTTTTTCAGAACACTATGGGGACAATACATGAGAAGATAACTCACTCAGTCTCCCTCGGTTAGCCCCAGCTGCGCCCAGTGTGGAGTACACGTTACTCACGATCAACCACCGCCTGGCTCCCTGGAAATCCAATGTAACCCTGACGTTCAGAGACGTCTCCCTGGAACATCCGGTGGTGAATGTAGATCCTCTCGCAATAGCAAAGTAAACAGGTAAAGATCAGTATCCATCTGCTCCGTGAAATTTTTTTGTAGAACTCACCAGCAAAGAAGTTAAAACCTAATTTATTAGACTACATAAAAACAAAATAAACAAACAGTACAAAGTACTCTCCCACGCGTTTCACGCCCACTATGGCGCTTTTTCAAGGAGTAGTGAAATGGGGGAGGTCCTGAGAATTTAACACACATCCCCGTCATGCAAGACAGCTGTTAAAAATAATTAATTAATCTTGTCTTGCAGAAAGAATAGAAACAAGACACAGAGAGATGAGAAAAAGAAAAAGAGAAAAAAAGAAAAAGAATAAAGAAGATAAATAAGAAAACCTTCCTGCAAAAGAACAGTCCACAGGAATAACATATATGACAATAAAAAAAATGTATATAATACATGAATAGATCAAATGAAATAAACATACAGGTATAACATATTAAACAATGACTAAAACTAATATCTGAAAAAGGATGGCAATTTGAGATAATGACACTGACTTGACCAATAAACATTATTCAGACGTAAACAATAAAGCGTTACATCAAGATATTGACCAATGTGCCACTTATTAGAATTGGATAAGAAAACATACCATCCTAAATCCTATATATACACTAATTTTATTAAACAAAGAAAATAAAGCAATTAGGTTTGAGTGGCATTTAAGTCATCCCAACATTAATGACAACATATGGAACATCAAATACTGGCAAAGAATATTGATAACAAACTAAATTGTTAAATTGTAATCTATGAAGGACACCACAGATGGATAACAAAAGTTAAGAGGTAGGAAAAATACCCAGGAGGTCATTTAAACTTGGGGGTGAAAACAAAAAATGAGGGTAAGAAAGGGAAGGGGAGGAGAGGGAGGGAGGGGGGGTGGACGCGGGCTCCCAGATCTTCTATGTTGTGGTCGGGACCGGGATTACAGTGGCCTACCCCCTTATGGCCTATTCTGTGTTGAAGCGCCGTGTAGGGTCTGGGGTCCGATGTCTTGTCATACCGCTAGCGCGTTCTTTGGGGGAGAATGCATTTATAATTATCATTGCCAAATTGTGGTTACCTCAATCCCTGGGATATCTGTCTGTGCCAGCCAAGGCATTCAGACTTTTAGATATTTGGTGCCAGTGTCATTAACTAAACTTGTTAATTTTTCCATCTGACAAATGTACCATAATCTGTTCCGAATCTTGGGGATGTTTGGGATCTCCGGTCGTTTCCACGTAGCTGCGATGTCGCACCTCGTTGCTGTTCCCAAGTGGGCAACTAGTTTATTTCCAGTTTTGTAGAGACCCGGCCGTGGTCTATTCAGAAGAAATAGCCATGGGTCCGGGGGGAATTGCGAGGTCAAAAATCCTCTGGATCCAATGTCTAATTTCCTCCCAGAAAGGTGAGATTCGAGGGCAAGACCACAGCATGTGTAACAGGTCAGCCAATTCTCCCCACTGTTTTGGACACAGCGGGGAGTATCCATGAACAAACCTTGATAATTTAAGCGGGGTGAGGTACCATCTCATCAATACTTTATATGCATTCTCCTTCAAAGTCGTACAGATGGAGCTCTTGGCTGCGGCTTCTAGTATGGCCGACCAGTCGTCCTCCTCTAGTTCCTCTCCTAGGTCTGTTTCCCATTGGACCCTATAGGCAAATTTTTGTTGCTGCTGTGCGCTCCCCATAACCGACCACTTCTCCATATATCTGCGATGTGAGTCCCCGTGTGTCCGTTGCTGTTAGACAGAGCTTTTCAAAAGTGGTTAAAGGTGGGTAGGGGGAGTTTTTGTTAAAGTATGTTCTGATCTGGAGGTAACGGAAAAATTCAGAGTGGGGGATGTTTCTTTCGGATCTAATTTGTTCGAACGATTTAATTTTATTTGGTATACCATCCAGATCCCTTAATCTAAGTTACTTATATTACTTCCAATAACCTGCCGCATTTTCTGCTAGGCCCGGCGCAAAGTCAGGGTTGCCCCACAGCAGGGACATCAGTGAGTTTTTAGAGGTCAGGGCATGTTTAAATTTAGCGGACTCCCAAATCGACAGTGAGTTTGCCACAGAGGAAAGCGGATGTTCAGCCCATTTCATAGCTGTTTTAGGTAGCCACAACAAATTGTTTAACTCCACTGGGGAGCAGGCCTTTGTCTCCAGGTCTACCATCTTTACAAATGCGAAGAGTGTGCAGCATACAGCAATAAGTGAGGGTAGCAGGTCTGGCAAACAAAGTCCTTTATTGAGAAGCCATAAAATAGAGGGCTGCAACCCTTCTACGCGTTTCGTGCTAGTGCACTTTATCAAGAAGTGCCATACACGGTATACCGAACATTTGAATACAGCTGACTGCCATTTTTGGCGCCAAAACAATGACATCACAAATCCACGTTAACCAATATACATCACTCCTCTAGCGCCACACGACTAGGTCCAGGAGGAGCCCCTACCACATACAAAGCCAATCCACAGTCCCAGAGGGTCACGCCCACCCGGACGCTATGACAAGCCCAGCCCTGCGATAAGAGACACTCCTCCGTCCCATCGGTCTGCGCATGCGCAGATGAGCAACGTTGAGGAAAAAAAATCCAATCACCCCGTCCTTGCTATACACAAATGGGTGGATAATATAGAACACAATAATAGCTCCATTATTGACACCATTTAAGCGCACACCCTCATGATGCCTTAGGCAAATCGTGGAGGCAGCGATCATAGAGTCACATACAGGTGCCCATAGGATCATAATTAATTATGCAAAAATGCAAAAACAGACGGGGAGCTCGTATTAGGCAGTCAGTAACAAAATGTATAAAAATACACACATTTAAACAATTTATCTAGCTAAAAGAGCAAAAAAAGCAAATTAAAAAGTATATTCCTATACCAGTATAAAAACAAATGTGCACCCCCTTGATGAAACAGAGGTCATGATAATCATTTAAAGCATTAACTCAAGAAATGCAATCTGTGGATTTGTCCACAAGAGATATTTAGCAATAATACATTCCTTGCACCGTAGATGATACAATAAGAGCATATATTTATATTCCCATCTTAAACCGTTACAGAAAATAAACGATGAATACAGATATCATGTAAGGTGTATTATATATATATATATATATATATATATATATATATATATATATATATATATAACATAATTGCATATTCTTATAATTCAAGTAAAGATAAAGGGACAACCCCATTAGAGAAATCCATTTAGTAAATTAATTTTTATGATTCAACTTATATAGTTTCAAGTAGTGACAATAAAACATGTCTCATATTAAGTTAATAATATAACAATACAATTAAATGAATCCCTACAAGTGTCAAAGTCAAAGTCTCCACAGGGCAATTAACAGTCCACTGAGAGAGGAGAGGAGATTCATTTAAAAAAATGATTGATGTTCCACTCTATATTTATCCCATCTGGAAATCTAGTTTTTAACATGAAAATCCAATAGGATTCTCTACAATCCAAGGTTTTAACCATATCACCCCCTCTCTCCTTTCTGAGGATTCTTTCTACACCAACAAAAGAAAAATTATTGATGCCCCCCTCTCTACACTCTGTGAAGTGCTTAGATACAGGATGCTCCAAATCCTTTTTCCGAATGAGTCTGCAATGTTCCTGCATCCTTATCTTAAGCGCCCTAATTGTCCTACCAACATATCTTTTCCCACAGCCACAATTAATGAGATAAATAAAGAAAGAAGTGTTACAATTAATAAAACTATAAATATTGTAACGTTTATGTGGACTATGGGAAAAGACATGATTGGATGGTTTCATAAATTTACACATATTACAATGATTGCATCTAAAAGATCCCCTGGTCAGGAAGCGATCAGGATCACCAACAGGAGTGGAAATGACACTTGGAGAGATAAATGCGGCTAATGTTTTCGCTCTTCTATATACATATTTTGGTCCCCTCTCGGTGTATTTACGGAGTATGGGATCCATCTGCAATAGATCCCAAAGCCTGTTGATGATCCTACTTACTTGACCACTTGACTTATTGTATTGAGATATGAACAAGGGTCAAATTTTACTACTCTTAGTCCCTCTATTAGTATTCAAAAAGTTCTTCCCTTGACCGCCATCCCTCACCCTGGATTGTTTTAAGGGGAGTATCGTTTTTCTGTCAATTTCCATTACCTCTTGTAATGTGGAATGGAGGGTCTCCCGATCATAACCTCTTTCTACAAATTTATTGGTCAGCTCCTCAGACTGAGTAACGAAATCGCTAATGGTAGAGCAATTTCTCCTCAGCCTGAGGTACTGACCCTTTGAAATGCCTGTAATCACTGATCTGGGGTGACAGCTGTCCGCTCTCAAAAAAGAATACCTACAATTTAATTTTTTATAAACATCAGATTGTATTTTAAGATTCATGTCTATATAAAATAGGATGTTCAGGTAGCTAATGTGATGTGCATTGTGATTAGTAGTAAAGTGAATATCTAAAGTGTTATCGTTTATATAATCAAAAAATGCTTGTAACGTGTCTGTGCTCCCGTGCCAAATAATAATCAGATCATCTATAAATCGTTTATAAAAAATGATATTGTGTCTATAAATGTTAGTGCTACTATAAATAAAGTTATTCTCCCACCACCCCATGAAAAGATTGGCATAGGAGGGGTGAAACTCGTCCCCATTGCCGTCCCCCGAAGTTGTACATAAAATTGGTGCTCAAAAAGAAAATAATTGTGCGTGAGAAGAAAAGTATAGATTCCATAATAAATGTAGTCATAAGAATGGAGCTACCTGGACATTCTATAAAATGACGGACAGCCGTCATGCCCAGATCGTGTTGTATGATCGAATACAAGGAGACCACATCCATCGTTACCCACAAAAAATCTTGATCCCATGTAATGTCCTGTAATTTTGTGAGTAAGTCCCCTGAATCCAAAATGAAGGACGGCAGAGCCCTAACAAAGGGCTGTAAATAAGAGTTAACGTACCGGGACAAACCATCGCCCAAAGATCCAATACTAGAGACTATTGGCCGACCAGGAGGGTCGACCAAAGTCTTATGGATCTTTGGGAGATGGTGATATATGGGGATCACTGGATGGGGGTTGACTATGAAGCCCATTTCATCCTTATTCAATACGTGTGTTGCTGACCCCAGATCAACCAGCTCAAGAAGCTCCTTCAAAAAATCATCTGTGGGGTCCCGTGGTAGCTCAGAGTAGGAGGATACATCCCCAAGTTGGCGGAAGGCTTCCTTAAAGTAATCAGTCCTACTCTGAACCACCACAGCACCCCCTTTGTCGGCATTCTTAATGACTAACTGCAGCGTTTTGATGGCCACACGCTCCTCCTTACTAAGATTGTCATAACCCAAATGGGAAAAGGAGAAGCCCTGAGCTAGTAATCTAAGGTCGTGAACAACCAAATTCTCAAACATAGTGAGATAAGGGCCTTTGACAAAACTAGGGTAAAAAACAGATTTCTCCCTGAGTTTAGACCCCCAATCCCCACGGGTATGAGTTTGTGAATCATCCATGGTGTTACCCTGTTCAAGAAGATCTTCCATATCCCTAAGCGTACAGTGATCACGGAAAGATTCCAGAGATTCTAAGAGGGGGGAGGAGGATTAGTTGTATTAAACATGGGTTCACTGGAATCTTCCAAAGGAATCTCATCAGGAGTTGTCACAGTCAGAGACCCCTCCCCAACATTGAGTTGATGATAGAATTTTTTTTAAGTTAACTTGCGAACAAACTTATGGACATCCACCGCTACACCAAAGAGGTCGATGTCCATAGTTGGTGCATATTTTTTTTTTTTATAACTTGTATTTTATTGAAATATTTTTTTGCGTAAGAAATACAATAAAACATACATTACATAGTTACTTTGTGCATCGTAGTAAAATAAATACAATCTTTGAAACATTGTGCTGTATATAAAGTGGGGGTTCCACGACTTTTCGCGCCCTACTGAGCCGTGGAAAATGGGGTTGAACCAAGGTTGAGGGGGGAAAAGAGGAAAAAAAAAAAAAAAAGGGGGGGGGGGGGGGAGGTGGGAAAGGGGGAGGAGGGTTAGGAGGTAACTGATTACTAGATGTTGGTATCGCCGGGTCACGAGAGATACTCCAGTTGTCAGTCGTAAAATGAGTAAGCTGGTGCCTGAGCGTTGAAGTATATAAGATAGAACGGGATCTTTGAGATCGCTCACTCCTACAGGAGAACGCATCTACCATTATCAATGCCAAATTGTGTTACGCTCAACCCCGGGGATGTCTGTCTGTGCTAACCAAGGCAGCCAGACGTTTAGATAATTGTCACCAGTGTCGTTAACCAGACTCGTTAACTTTTCCATCTGGCAGATAAACCATAATCGATTCCGAATCTTTGGGATGTTTGGTATGTCGGGGCGTTTCCATAATGCTGCGATCTCACACCTCGTTGCAATTGCAAAATGAGAAATTAATTTATTTTGGGATTTTGTTAGATCTTTTAGAGGTCTGTTCAGGAGGAACAGCCAAGGATCTGGGGGAATAGTGAGGTCAAAAATCCTCTGTATCCAATTTCTAATCTTGTCCCATATTTGGGCTATTCGTGGGCAAGACCACAGCATATGTAACAAGTCGGCCGTTCCTCCGCACTGTTTGGGGCATAGGGGGGAGGAACCTGGCACGAACTTAGATAATTTGAGTGGGGTGAGGTACCACCTCATGAGTACTTTATATGCGTTCTCCTTTAGTGTGGTGCAAATAGAGCTTTTGGCTGTGGCTAAAAATATGGTGTTCCAATCGTCCTCCTCTAGAATCTCTCCTAGGTCCGTCTCCCATTGGTTTCTAAAAGCAGGGGTGTGTTGGTGTGATGCTGAGAGATCGACTACTTCTTTATATATCGTTGATATAAGTCCCTTAGTGTCGGTTTCTGCCCGACAGAGCTTTTCGAATTTAGTCAGGGGGGGGTATGGGGCCAATTTGTTGTAGAATGCTCTTATCTGGAGATATTTAAAGAATTCTGAGTGGGGGATATTTTGTTCTGATCTGATGTGTTCGAATGTTTTAATTTTAAGATCAAAACCCTCTAGGTCCTTGATCCTATTGTATCCTTTTGATCTCCATACTGAACAATTACTGCCTATTAGACCAGGTGCGAACCTCGGATTATTCCATATGGGGGACATTAGGGAGTTAACTGATGTAAGAGAGTTCTTAATTTTGGAAGCTTCCCAGATCGACAACGAGTTAGTCATTGAGGTGAGCGGCAGATCTATGTGTTTTCTTGAGTTTTTAGGTAGCCAAATTAAACTGCTAAGGTCCAATGGGGAACTATTAGCACCTTCCAACTCCACCCATCTTTTCAATTTAGGGTCGGAATGCCATTGTATAATATGACTTAATTGAGCCGCTTTATAATACGATAACAGGCAGGGTACCGCCAAGCCTCCCGCTAACACAGATCTTTTCATATTTATTTTATTGACTCTCGGTTTTTTCCCCTTCCAGATGAATTTGGATATTTCAGACTGAAGTGAGAGTATATCCTTCAGTCTGAGTGGCACTGGTAGGGTTTGGAAGAGGTATAGGATACGGGGTAGTAGGTTCATTTTGATGCTATGTATCCTACCTATCCATGAAATTTGCTTGGAGGCCCATCTGGAGAGGTCTTTTTTTAAGGAACGAATTAGGTTGGGATAATTTGCGGAATAGATATTTTTAGCGTTTTGTGTAATTTGAATACCTAGGTATTTTATGGATTTCTTTTGCCAATTAAACTGGAAGTTGAGCTTTAACAATTTCTCGGTGTGACTAGGGAGATTAATGTTTAGAGCTTCTGATTTGGATTGGTTGATTTTGAATCCAGAGACTTTGGAAAATCTGTCAAGTAGGTCAAAT
This sequence comes from Ascaphus truei, assembly GCF_040206685.1. Classification (NCBI taxonomy): domain Eukaryota; kingdom Metazoa; phylum Chordata; class Amphibia; order Anura; family Ascaphidae; genus Ascaphus; species Ascaphus truei. Next base: position 422,638,862 of record NC_134483.1, on the reverse strand, counting down.
AGGTTTGGGAGGGAAGTGAGGGGCTTTGAAATTATTAATAAGATATCATCTGCGTACAGGGCCGCCTTATGAGTTTGTGAATATACGTTTAACCCTGAGATATCTGGGTTGTCTCGGATGTGTGCCGCCAGAGGTTCAATACATAGGGCAAACAGGAGAGGGGATAAAGGGCACCCCTGTCTTGTGCCGCTCTGAATCTGGAATGGGAGAGAGGGGAAACCCTGATGTATAACCTTGGCTGTTGGGCCTGAGTATAGAGACATAATTGCTCTGCTCACCTGATCCCCGAATCCAAATGCTGCGAGCGTTTCCTTAAGATATGGCCAGTCAATCCTATCAAAGGCTTTTTCTGCATCCAGACTTAATAGCATACTTTGGGTGTTATTTTTATTTGCCAATTCTAGCAGATCAATAAATCGTCGGGTATTATCCGCTGCCTGCCTTCCTTTTATGAAGCCGACTTGATCTGGGTGTATTAGTCTGGGTAGGATTGTACTCAATCTGTTGGCCAGGAGTTTAGCGAATAATTTGATATCCGTATTGATTAATGATATAGGTCTATAACTTGTATAATGCAACGGATCTTTCCCAGGCTTATGTATGAGAGATATAGATGCCCGCAGCATATCTCCGGGGATTGGGGCTCCCGCTAAGATACAGTAGCGACATACTTTATCGCACTAAATGCCGGCGGCATGCCGGGATCTACCCCAGCTGCCACCAGTAATATCCGCGCGCCGCCGCGTTTCCCACACGCACCAACCCTCCACCTCGCGCGCAATTTACTATCCTTCCGGACCCCGAGCCCGGCTTCTGCTCTGCCCCTCTGCTTCCCCGCACCCCCGCTTACCTTAATTTGATGTCCAGGGGTGTCGGGGAAGCCTGGGGAAGCCGGGGAAGACGGGGAAGCCGGGCGCGCCTGTGACTGTGACGTCACAGTGCGCCGCCACGCGCCGCGGCTACCCGCTTCCCAGCCTCATACAGCCAGCGGCATTTGCTCGAATAAGAGCTGCCGCTGCTGTAGCGTTGAACATGTGGAGCAGCCTTGGGGCAAGTAATTCTGAGAATTTCTTATAGTAGAGCCCTGAAAAGCCATCCGGACCTGGTGCCTTTGAAGATTTGAGTTCTTTGATAGCCTGTGACACTTCTTCCAATGTGAAGTCAGTACACAGCTTGTTGCTTTCGCTCTCTGTTAATCTCTCTAGTTTTGAGCTGGCTAAGAAATCTCTTAGAGCCTTGCTAGTTTTGCTGTTATGTGCCACTTTCTTCCCATCATATAAGGAGCCATAGAAAGAGCCAAATTCTTCTACTATCTTTTGGGGGTTGGATGTGTGGATGTCAGATTTTAAGCGTAAAGCTTGGATATTAAACTTAGATTGTCTATCTTTTAGCGCACGGGCTAGCATCGTATCCGGCCTGTTAGCTTTTTCATAAAACTTCCTCTTTGACCAGCTTAGTGAGTTGTCGGCCCTGGAAGTTAATAACATGTTTAGTTCAATTTTGGTATCTTTTAATGTCTGAAGTGTTTGTTTGTTTGGGTGAGACTTGTGAGATACTAGTAGAGAGTGGAGTTTGTCTTGGAGAATAATAATTTTAGCGTCTCTCTCCCGTTTTCTTTTAGCGGTGATGCTGATTAGTAGACCCCTCAGTGTAGCTTTGTGAGCTTCCCAAAGAGTAATATGGGATTCCACAGAGCCTGTGTTAAGTTTAAAGAATTGATCAATATCTTGACCTATAGCATCACAGAGTGCGGGTATCTTTAGGATTGATTCATTTAGTTTCCAGTTCGCCCCTGGTCTAAAGGCCTGAATTTTAGTGCACCGTAGCTCTATAGGTGCATGGTCGGACCATGAAATATCATGGATCTCAGAACGAGCGACCATAGGGACCAGTTGACCCGAAATGAAGAAGTAGTCGATTCTGCTATATGTTGTGTGTGGATGGGAGTAAAAAGTATAATCCTTACTCGTCGGGTGTGTCTCTCTCCAAATGTCCACTAATTGGTTGTCTTTTAGGTTTTTAAGTAGGGAGGAGTGAGCTTTTTTGTTGTCTGAGTCCTTTCCCCCTGATCTATCTAGGGAAGCTTGTATTACTATATTGAAATCACCTGCGAGGATTATGCTGCCTTGGGATATTGAGCGCAGAATTCGGAAAAATGTATTGAAGAATGCAGCATCTTGTACACATGGGGCATATAGGGATGCTAAGGTGATATGTTGTTCGTGTATAGTACCTACAAGGATTAGAAAACGTCCTTCCGCGTCTTTTTTCACTGTTTTGGCTACGAATGGAGTTTTATTGCTAAAGAGTATAGCTACACCGCCTTTTTTGGTGGGCGCCAAAGCTGTATAGAACTGGGAGAAGCCCTTGTCTAGGAATTTAGGTGTATTGTTTTTACTAAAGTGTGTCTCCTGGAGGAGCAATATTTCAGCCTGTTTTCGTCTATAATCAGAGAAGGCTAGTCTTCTTTTAATTGGGCTATTAAAGCCTTTAACGTTGTGTGAGATTAAGTTTATGCCATTGTGCAATAGGGAGGAGGTACGATGTGTCGTATGATGGGTACTTACTGTTATCAATGCCCGAAGTGGTCTTAGCTTTGTCTTTTTCTGCCCGCGTCTGGAGCGTGACCCTTGGATTCCGGAGTCTTAGGAGTGTGGTTGGGGGGGGAGGGGGTGGGGAGAGGTTGAACATACTGGGAAAGCTACATGGGGGAAAGAGCAAAATAAATTAAGTAATGTGCAACATATGCAAAGTAAAAAAAGGTAGGGGAAAAAAGGGAAGACAAGAGCTCGCCTCCGGGGCCCCCGAGGATGGCTCCTGCGCCTAGAGGGAGGGACTTCAGGTCTCATCACCTGGATGAGCCTGCCTCCAAAAATGGAGTCAGATCTCCCTAGGTCTTGAGGTTGGTCCCGTAAACTAGGGGACCAGGTTAGAGAAGGCATATGCCACGACGAGGCTGGGCCCGCCGGCACTCCTCTATTGGAAAAACAAATTAAACTTGCGGCAAATAGCTCGAACATATTAAACAGGTATTAAACAGATTATATACCCTAAACTGTGAACTGTAAGTACAGAATTTTGGCTCTTTCTGTAGGTGAGTGTAAAGCGTCTTGCGAAAACCGCCCAGATCCCGCCAGAGTCTTTGAGCCCAGACCTCCTACAGCTATGATTAATCCCGATTGGGAGAGTAGCCTAGGTAACTGGAGTATGTATTAAAGTATATTGTCAGTCATCTGGCTCCGCCTAAGTATACATAAACCTACCGCTGGATAAACAAGCATGTGTATACATACTAAAATATGGGGGAACGAACGCGAGGGGGGACACCCAAGGACTGAATATAATGATAGCTGCTTATTGTGGGATCAGTACTGATAGTAAAATTTCCTGCAATAGAAAATGTAGTTATTGTGTAAGTAATGAGTTAAGGATTGGATTATATATTTTGGAAGCCTTGGGGAGTATAGTTCCTGAAGAGATTCCCAACCCATCTGCGATGCAGTCGAAGAGAGAGTGTGCCTCCTCGGATCTCTCCCTGCTAGGTAAAAGCCGGATGTTTCGGCTATATTGTGGTGATGAGCCAGGATCAAAGTATATATCTATACATATATATGTGCATAAATGCACTCTTACATGTACACATACATACGTACATACGTATCCACATATATACATCACACACATCACACACATCCCCGCACATACAAACTCACACATATATACATACATCTGCACATATATATTCATACATAGTCACACCTATACATATACATATATACTCACACATACATACACATACAGACATATAAACGCATATATACGCTCATGTACATACATATATACATACATATCCATACATGCACACATACACATATACACAGGTACATATATACTCACACATACATATAAACACATATGTGCACATATACATACACACGCACACATATACAAACACATATACTCATATATACACACATATATACATACGCAAAAACGTACACGTGCACACATACATACATACATACGCACATATATATAAACATATATACTCATACATATACATATACATACATATGTACAAATGCATACATACCCACGCACTCATACTTATATACGAACGCGTATATACATACACCCATATACACTCATATGTATATAACTATGTAATGTATTAGATTATTAGTTTATTAGTTTGTTAGTGTGTGGTGTACAGTGTAGGTGTGAGTGAGGTGGATACTGGGGAGAATGCCGCTATGTTGAATTTCTTCTTCTCTCTGCTCGTCTGGCATCTGGCTTCCTCCTTTCAGCTTGGGCTCTTCCTGCATCCGGGTCCTCGATGACGTCAGCGGCATCCAGCGGCAGCCATCTTGGTGGTGGCGTCGGATCACTTCAAGGAAACTCCGATCTCGCGAGACCTCGATGACGTCAGCGGCAGCCATCTTGGTGGTGGCGTCGGATCCCTTAAGGAAACTCCAATCTCGCGAGTCCTCGGTGACGTCAGCGGCATCCAGCGGCAGCCATCTTGGTGGTGGCGTCTGATCACTCAAGGGAACTCTGATCCCGCGAGAGGGAGCAGCGCGACGGCGACGTCATACCTGGCTTCGCGCCATCCTCACTGCAGCTCCCGCGCCGGACCAGGGAGGACCAGGGAAAGATGGCTGCCGCTCGAAAGTGGTGTGCGGCTCAACTCCAGGCGGCGATCAGGATTTTGAGAGCGTAGGTAGGTCGGGACAGCGGCGGGGAGGGGTATTCTGCGCCAACAGTTCAGAATTTGTATCAGGAATCAGGGAAGCTGGTTTATTCTGATCCTGATGCCTCAGGGGCAGTCATCCCCTTAGGTTTGTTGGTTCCCACTTTGGACCAGGAGGGGCTGGTAGATGTGGACGGGGGGTTTGGTAGTTTGTGCATATTTTAATCCTTTATTGAGGAGTGAGATCTCTGAGTGCGACAACTCCATACCTGAAATATTAATAACATTATCTACATTATTCAATAATTCTTCTTCCTTTTGTTGGCCCTTTTCCCCCCTGCATCTTTTCTTCCCCCTCCTGGTTCTCTTTCGTTTTTCCTGAACATTAAGTAGTTTTTTGACTGTTGTTCTGGGTGATAGGAAACAGTTGATTTCACTGAAACAGGATCCCCCTGAGAAGTTTTTCCATCTGATGGACGCCTCTCATCTCTGGTATGATTACTATTACCACGTTGTGGACCACTGGATCTACTCTCCATGTCCAAAAATGTGACAGAATGGGAGGTTGTCTCCACATCAGACAGTTCAGAATCACCATTTTGAAAGTCAAAATTACTCGGTTTCAGGATTGATTTACTCGGGGTTGATCTTTGCAACATGTTTTTGGATGAATCCTGTGAAAAACGGTCAAAAACAGGAACAGTTGTTTGCCAGTTATAGATTTGATTTTTCTCATAATCAATACGATCACGATCATATTTATTCTGCTTCCTTATCATTATATCTCTCTCTGCATCTTCTATGGTTTTAGCTTAAATTTGATCAAATTTAGAAAAGCCCTCAATGTCCTTGAATTTCCGTAGTTTGTCCTGAAACTCCTTAATCTGATTGTCCAGTGTTGTTTTTTCTTTTAGCTTATGTTGCAAAATTAATTCCATTAAATTGAATGAACAGGTATTGAGTGTTTCTATCCACTGTTCCTCAAAGGTTTTGTCAGGAAAGCCCAACGTTGGAACTTTCTTGACTCTCAGACCTCTGGGAATTATTTTCATTTTTAGATAGTTCTCTGTTGCAACAATGTCCCACCAGATCCGTGTTTTTTAAATCAGCAGTTTTTCTAATTTTTGAAAGTATATTTATAAATCAGCAATATCATTGGGAGTCGATATCCACAACATTTTCAAAGACATGAAGTGCCTTCTTCTTTCTGAAGGAGTCATCTCCACAGTTAAATGTATACACTGGCGACACACTTTATTTGAGCTCGGCTAGTCCCGCGAATTCGGGTATACTCGGGTGTATTGAGGTTTGTGACTGTTTTCTGCCCGAGTGCATTGCGTTATTTTCCTGGCAGGGATTGAAGCATTTTATTCCGGCTAGCTACAATACTGCAATGCCGTGTAAAAACACATGAGGGCGCTTGCAAGCTGTTCTCTTGAAGCCGTCCCCTATAGTGAATTGTAATGCAGTACATATACTGTATATATATATACTGTATAACAACAGCCCCTATAACCCCTAACATACAGTACTGTACACATACAGTACTGTATATGCACATACTGGGGGCAAGATGTGTTTGCAGTAGAGAGAGATCCGCTGCTCTCTCTGCGCAAACAGCGACACATTAAAAATTATTTTAGATACATTTTTATTTATAGTGTAGATGTGCAGGGGGTCTCGGGAGCTGAACCGCGTTGGTTTCAGGTCTGGGAACCCCCTGCTCCCCGAGATACAGCCCCCTTTAGGGGGTGCCGGTATCCCTCTGCTTGGTTTAAAGGGCCCGACCACGTGATCGCGGCCTGTAAACCAAGCAGAGCAGAGGGATACCGGCACCCCCTAAAGGGGCCTGTATCTCGGGGAGCAGGGGGTCCCCAGACCTGAAACCAGTGCGGTTCTGCTCTGGAGACCCTCTGCACATGTACAGTATAAATAAAACACATACAGTATATACAGTAAATAAACACTCGTTCTTTACCTTAGCGGCTATGCGCTATGGTAAAGAAGCAGCATTTCTGTATTTTTAATAATATTGTACAGTGAGCAGGGGGTTCCCTGAGCCAGAAATTAATGCTCAGGGACCCCCCCTGCTCCTGCTCAATATTATTAAAAATACAGAAATGATGCTTCATTACCATAGCGGATAGCCGCTAAGGCAATGAAGGGGTTAACCCACCGTGCCTGCTTTATTGTGGGTAGCGGGGGTGGGTGAAGGGGGTATTTGGCCCTTGGTGTGAGTTTAGGACTTGCGGGGGGGTTGCGGGTGCACTTAACCCCTTCACGACCGTAGCAGTTAATACCGCTACGGTCATGAAGGGGTCAAGCCCTCCCGCTACCCCCCCGCAAGCCCTAAACAAGCACCATTGGGGCTAATACCCCATTCACCCACCCCCGCTACCCACAATAAAAAAAATACACACACACAGCAGCCGCCAAAAAATAAATAAATAAATCTAAATAAATAAATAAATACATGAAGAGAAATAAATATATACTGTATATATATATATACTGTATATATATATATATATATATATATATATATATATATATATATATATATATATATATATACAGTATACAGTATATATACACACATGATGAACCAATATACAAATACATGTAGAATGGTTATCAAAATCATACTGTCCTACAGATAACGCTTCTCTATACAGACAATAATAATAATCCATTTAATAATCCTAACTGATTTTACAATATAAAACATAACATTCCAATCCACACAGTACATTGCATTTACATTGTATAAATGATGCATAAAATCTATGCACCATATACATTCTGCAAATGAATGTTAACAATATAATTGCAAGCTACTCTACCAGTAAATACAAACACTTCCAAACAAGTCAACTATTTTAACCAATCAAGTAAACCAAAATCAATATATACTGTAAGTACCAACCAGAAAACACAATTTAAAACCAAAGCTAACCCTTACAATACCAAGGATTACATCTATCTAATTGTAAAAAACCTTATACTTTATACACAGCATTGCAATAAACAAGATACATGATGAACAATACAGTACATTCCCTGTATCTCCCTGCCTTCAGTGTAATCTGTTTAAATCCCCCTCCCCCCTAATGTTTCTGTTAAACAGATTACACTGAAGGGAGAGAGATGTAAAGGCCTAAAGCTCCCTCCCCCCTAATGTTTCTGTTAAACAGATTACACTGAAGGGAGAGAGATGTAAAGGCCTAAAGCCCCCTCCCCCCTAATGTTTCTGTTAAACAGATTACACTGAAGGGAGAGAGATGTAAAGGCCTAAAGCCCCCCCCCCTAATGTTTCTGTTAAACAGATTACACTGAAGGGAGAGAGATTTTACAGAAACACACATTAGGGGGGAGGGGGCTTTAAACAGATTACACTGAAGGCAGAGAGATGTTTCTGTTACCAGTAAATCTCCCTCCCTGCATTGCTAACCACCCTCACCCCCTACCCACATACTGTTACCCCCCCCCATCCTGGCCATGGCCCCTCCGCTTCTGCAAAACAGACACAAAAATTAAAACATACAAAGTAATGTCCCCTAACCCCTTAATCACCATAGCGGTTATTAACCGCTACAATCATGAAGGGGTTAACCCACCCTCACCCACCACTCGGGATGCCTACATACCCTCCCACACTAACCCCCCCGTGAGGCCTAACCACCCAGTCAGTACCCACAAGGGAGGCCTAACCACATACCGTTGGGGAAACACCCCACCCCCAGTACCCACAATAAAAACAGTACAATGACCCACAATAAACAGCATTATATTTATTAAATACATTACCCACCCCCTGTGCCCCCCCATAAATACAAGATTTATCCTTTTACATACAGGGTTCATAACGCAGTCCCACGCTAGTCCCCGGTGGGCTGGCAGGGAACCTGGACAGACCTACAGTTTACCAGCAGCATTCCACAGGTTCTGGAGGCCTGCTGGTGGATCCTGCCAGCACCATGGCCCTCAGGTGGTCTCCTTGGGTCACCATGGGCCACAATTGGGGCCCCACGGTAGGCCCAAGGATGTCTGGGAGCCCCGGGTCAAACCCACAGGTGTCTGCGGGGCCTCGGGTGGTTCCCATGGGGGTCTGGGGAACTCACGGGTGCTCACTACGGGTCCACGGTGCCCCCACAGAAGTGGGACCACACATCATCATCCCCGCACCTACGGGTCGGAGGTGCCCCCACAGAAGTGGGACCACACATCGTCATGCCCGCAGACTACGGGTCGGAGGTGCCCCCACAGAAGTGGGACCACACATCGTCATCCCCGCATGTGTCACCCGTGGAACCACCAGCCTGCTACCCTTTAGGATACCCGAGGATACCCACAGGTGGTCTCCATAGGCCCCAAGCAAAACCACGGAATCAAACCCTGAATGTAAAAAAAATAAACCTGCATTTTTTGTACTGTATATTGGTTTATCATGGGTGTGTATATAACGTGTGTATATATATATATATATATATATATATATATATATATATATATATATATATATATATATACTGTATATATCTCTCTCTCTTTCTCTCTGTCTCTCTGTATATATATATACAGTATATATATATATATATAGTTGCATGATGAAGCCACAGTACAAATTCATGGGTGAAGGGTGGGTATCGGGCCTGTGTGGCTTAACCCCTTAATCACCTTTGCGGTTATTATCTGATAAGATGTTTAAGGGGTTAATTGATATCTGAATGTAATTGCAATGTATTGGCTTTTGATTTTTGTTTACTTGGTTGTAGGGCAGTATGCTTTTGATAACCCTTCTACATTTATTTGTACTGTATATTGGTTTATCATGGGTGTGTATATAACGTGTGTATATATATATATATATATATATATATATATATATATATATATATATATATATATATATATATATATATATATATATATATATATATATATATACTGTATATATCTCTCTCTCTGTCTCTCTGTATATATATACAGTATATATATATATATATATATATATATATATATATATATATATATATATATATATATATATATAGTTGCATTATGAAGCCACAGTACAAATTCATGGGTGAAGGTTGGGTATCGGGCCTGTGTGGCTTAACCCCTTAATCACCTTTGCGGTTATTATATGATAAGGTGTTTAAGGGGTTAATTGATATCTGAATGTAATTGCAATGTATTGGCTTTGAATTTGCTATGTATGTTGTGGACAAGACAAGGATGTTGCTGGCAACGGACACTTCGTATTGATGAGGTCAGTAGTACTTTATTTATTTGTATATGCTAGTTAATGTTTTTAATAATGGGCAATTAATCTATTATCCATATCTGGATAATAGTTATTTTGCACATTATTGTACTGTAGGTGTTGGGGGGGAGGGTGTATGTATTGAATTTATAGGCCAGGTTTATTTTTTTTACATCCAGGGTTTGATTCCGTGGTTTTGCGTGGGGCCTATGGAGACCACCTGTTGGTATCCTCGGGTATCCTAAAGGGTAGCAGGCTGGTGGTTCCACGTGTGACACATGCGGGAATGAAGATGTGTGGTCCCACTTCTGTGGGGGCACCTCCGACCCGTAGTCTGCGGGCATGACGATGTGTGGTCCCACTTCTGTGGGGGCACCTCCGACCCGTAGGTGCGGGGATGATGATGTGTGGTCCCATTTTTGTGGGGGCACCGCGGACCCATAGTGAGCACCCGTGAGTTCCCCAGACCCCCATGGGAACCACCCGAGGCCCCGCAGACACCTGTGGGATTGACCCGGGGCTCCCAGACATCCTTGGGCCTACCGTGGGGACCCAATTGTGGCCCATGGTGACCCAAGGAGACCACCTGAGGGCCATGGTGCTGGCAGGATCCACCGGCAGGCCTCCAGAACCTGTGGAATGCTGCTGGTAAACTGTAGGTCTGTCCAGGTGCCCTGCCAGCCCACCGGGGACTAGCGTGGGACTGCGTTATGAACCCTGTATGTAAAAGGATAAATCTTGTATTTATGGGGGGGCACAGGGGGTGGGTAATGTATTTAATAAATATAATGCTGTTTATTGTGGGTCATTGTACCTTTTTTATTGTGGGTACTGGGGGTGGGGTGTTTCCCCAACGGTATGTGGGTAGGCCTCCCTTGTGGGTACTGACTGGGTGGTTAGGCCTCACGGGGGGGGGGTTAGTGTGGGAGGGTATGTAGGCATTCCGAGTGGTGGGTGAGGGTGGGTTAACCTCTTCATGACTGTAGCGGTTAATAACCGCTATGGTGATTAAGGGGTTAGGGGACATTACTTTGTATGTTTTTATTTTTGTGTCTGTTTTGCAGAAGCGGAGGGGCCATGGCCAGGATGGGGGGGGGGGTAACGGTATGTGGGTAGTGGGTGAGGGTGGTTAGCAATGCAGGGAGGGAGATTTACTGGTAACAGAAACATCTCTCTGCCTTCAGCGTAATCTGTTTAAAGCCCCCTCCCCCCTAATGTGTGTTTCTGTAAAATCTCTCTCCCTTCAGTATAATCTGTTTAATAAAACATTAGGGGGGAGGGGGCTTTAGGCCTTTACATCTCTCTCCCTTCAGTGTAATCTGTTTAACAGAAACATTAGGGGGGAGGGGGCTTTAGGCCTTTACATCTCTCTCCCTTCAGTGTAATCTGTTTAACAGAAACATTAGGGGGGAGGGAGCTTTAGGCCTTTACATCTCTCTCCCTTCAGTGTAATCTGTTTAACAGAAACATTAGGGGGGAGGGGGATTTAAACAGATTACACTGAAGGCAGGGAGATACAGGGAATGTACTGTATTGTTCATCATGTATCTTGTTTATTGCAATGCTGTGTATAAAGTATAAGGTTTTTTACAATTAGATAGATGTAATCCTTGGTATTGTAAGGGTTAGCTTTGGTTTTAAATTGTGTTTTCTGGTTGGTACTTACAGTATATATTGATTTTGGTTTACTTGATTGGTTAAAATAGTTGACTTGTTTGGAAGTGTTTGTATTTACTGGTAGAGTAGCTTGCAATTATATTGTTAACATTCATTTGCAGAATGTATATGGTGCATAGATTTTATGCATCATTTATACAATGTAAATGCAATGTACTGTGTGGATTGGAATGTTATGTTTTATATTGTAAAATCAGTTAGGATTATTAAATGGATTATTATTATTGTCTGTATAGAGAAGCGTTATCTGTAGGACAGTATGATTTTGATAACCATTCTACATGTATTTGTATATTGGTTCATCATGTGTGTATATATACTGTATACTGTATATATATATATACAGTATATATATATATATATATATATATATATATATATATATATATATATATATATATATATATATATATATATATATATATATATATATATACAGTATATATATATATATATATATATATATATATATATATATATATATATATATATATATATATATATATATATATATATATATATATATATATATACTGTATATATATATATATATATATATATATATACAGTATATATATATATATATATATATATATATATATATATATATATATATATATATATATATATATATATACAGTATATATATATATATATATATATATATATATATATATATATATATATATATATATATATATATATATATATATATAAAAAGTAGAATTTACCAGATTGGAGTCCGGAAAAAACGAGACAGCACTGTCTCGTTTTTTCCGGACTCCAATCTGGTAAATTCTACTTTTTACATGTGCATATGGGGCAAGCATCAGCATCTTACTTATGTTTACAGTGTGCCAACTGAGATGATTTTTTCATATATATATATATATGTGTGTATACAATGTATATATATACACAGTATATACTGTATATGTATAGGGATTGTTATTATATATATACTGTATATATCCAGTATATATATACAGTATATATTTATTTCTCTTCATGTATTCATTTAGATTTATTTATTTATTTTTTGGCGGCTGCTGTGTAGTGTATTTTTTTTATTGTGGGTAGCGGGGGTGGGTGAATGGGGTATTAGCCCCAACGGTGCTTGTTTAGGGCTTGCGGGGGGGTAGCGGGAGGGCTTAACCCCTTCATGACCGTAGCGGTATTACCTGCTATGGTCGTGAAGGGGTTAAGTGCACCCGCAACCCCCCCGCAAGTCCTAAACTCACACCAAGGGCCAAATACCCCCTTCACCCATCCCCACTACACACAATAAAGCGGGCACGGTGGGTTAACCCCTTCATTGCCTTAGCGGCTATCCGCTATGGCAATGAAGCAGCATTTCTGTATTTTTAATAATATTGAGCAGGAGCAGGGGGGGTCCCTGAGCATTAATTTCTGGCTCAGGGAACCCCCTGCTCACTGTACAATATTATTAAAAATACAGAAATGCTGCTTCTTTACCATAGCGCATAGCCGCTAAGGTAAAGAACGAGTGTTTATTTACTGTATATACTGTATGTGTTTTATTTATACTGTACATGTGCAGAGGGTCTCCAGAGCAGAACCGCACTGGTTTCAGGTCTGGGGACCCCCTGCTCCCCGAGATACAGGCCTCTTTAGGGGGTGCCGGTATCCCTCTGCTCTGCTTGGTTTACAGGCCGCGATCACGTGGTCGGGCCCTTTAAACCAAGCAGAGGGATACCGGCACCCCCTAAAGGGGGCTGTATCTCGGGGAGCAGGGGGTTCCCAGACCTGAAACCAACGCGGTTCAGCTCCCGAGACCCCCTGCACATCTACACTATAAATAAAAATGTATTTAAAATAATTTTTAATGTGTCGCTGTTTGCACAGAGAGAGCAGCGGATCTCTCTCTGCTGCAAACACATCTCGCCCCCCTCCGCCCATACAGTAGTATCATTTATGTATGTGCATATACAGTACTGTATGTGTACAGTACTGTATGTTAGGGCTTATAGGGGTTGTTGTTATACAGTATATATATATATATATATATATATACTGCATTACAATTCATGAATTTATGCCATCTGGTGGACAAGCGAAGCATTGCAGCCTATTAAATCCTGATCATTATCATTTAACAGATCAGGCCCCCGTCAGCCAGGCATGAACCGTGTCTGGGAAGGCAAACGCAACGCAGCATGCAAGAGGTGAGGAGCGGCGCTTTCCAGGTATCTGCCAGGTACAAACTGGGCATTTGCTCGAATTAAGTTTGTCGCAGCAGTATGCTACAGGTAATGAAATATCATGTAAATCCTCCATATCATCCATTACGGCTTCTCACAGTTTAATTATATCATATGTACATAAAAATGAAAAAAGCACAGACCTGCTCCCTATATCCCACATAGATTATATACTTTCAAAAAACAGTCTTTGAAAATCTATACCAAATCCATTAAGCACGGGCTACCATTAGGAGAATAAACATAGTTTGGTGAAAGAATGGTGCTCAAAAGTGCTTGGGTCCTTATACATTAAATCGAGGGGAGCACATACTGGGTAGTGACTAATCAGATAATAACAGTACTAAACCTATAAGGGGGCTCTAAGAATACCCTGAAGGTGGGGGTAGGTTGCCCAGAGACACCCTCCCCTTACCTCATTGGGTTGGCCCCAGGTAAACATACTCACGATACTTTTATCCCCCAGTGGTTCCCTTCCAAAGCGTGCCGCTGTATCCAGGTAAAGAGTCCAAATGTGAAGAGTGTGCAGCGCACAGCAATAAGTGAGGGTAGCAGGTAGTTTATCCCTTTGGCCAAAGCATTATAAGCTTGCGAGCCACTTGACCATAATATTGCAGGTCCTAGCACTAACTGATTAAAATTCTTATTTACCTGTATAATTACAGGAAGTATCATCTGCATTGTCTGTCACAAAAAGATCTGTACATATGGAAAGTGGGGAGGGGCCACTAACCTCCAAAACAGCTGAGACCAGCTGGACAAAGTTAATAAACACACAGATATTTTGTGGTAATTTTTGCGGTTATACAGTATGAGTTTACTGGGTATCTGTGTGCCCATTGCAGAAACAGCAGAAAAGCTTGAAAGAGGAGAATTCTGGAGAAAGGAACTCTGGATTAACTGAACTCAAGTGCAGTATATCTGGTCCTCCACTTGTCTTGTAGATTCTGTGACTTTTGCTTATTGAATTAATTAACATTATAATATATACTATTGTCTTATTTTTTCAGAATATTGTAATTCTATTATTGGGGTCTGTACATTGACACACATTGGGGTCTGTACATTGAAATTAGTGAAGTACCTTTGGTATGTGGGACCTTTGGGAATGGGCCCGAGGAATGGGTCTATACCATGAAACGTTGCCCCCCTATTTTCCCTTTTCCCCTCTCCCTTCCCACCCTTCCCATACCTCCCTTTGTGGGATTTTTCCCTTTTCCTTTGTTTCCATGCCTGTAACAGGGGACTTACTCCTGTTCACAAATGTGCCTCTAATCCAGCAGTGTGGTGGTTAACTGCAGGTAGGCAATTAACTAACACCACCTGGCTGATTACAGGGGTTAGAAAAAGCCTGCCTCTGAGACAGGAAAAAAAGACTCCTTGGTCCACAACTGGGCTGAACAAGGACACAGACGTCTTGGGACTGCCAAAAGAGACTGCAAGCTGACAACAAAACACAGGGGATAATACTTCTATACCTGGATCCTGACATTGCCTTATCACAGTCTGAAAAAAACTGTGTAAAAGCTCCAAGAGTGATGGTCAATGCTGCTTGGAAGCAGCCGTAAGTCATAAATGTTCATTCAATTATTGGTGTTTGACACCGGAACATGCGGGTTAAAAGGGTAAACAGTCAATGTAGAATGACAGGGAAGGCAAGGAGGGCTTTTTCAGAACACTATGGGGACAATACATGAGAAGGTAACTGACTCAGTCTCCCTCGGTTAGTCCCGGCTGCGCCCGGTGTGGAGTACACGTTACTCACGATCAACCACCGCCTGGCTCCCTGGAAATCCAATGTAACCCTGATGTTTTTTTTTATATATTTGCTCATTTCCCTATCCCCCACCACCTGCCACAGAGTGTCAGCTGGCACTTTGAAATTGAGATACCCTGCTGGAGGTCAAGATACCGTCCCCCCAGAGTGCACACACACATGCCCGTGTGAGTGTTATATTAATCCTGTAATATAGTTTTCCACCCACCTGCTATAATTCTGTTTGTACCAATTTACATTCTGACGCACATCCCCATGTATTTCTTCCGAGGGGGACACTACATGTGAGACTAAGGAAAAGAACAGGACAGACGAGAGGAATCACATCAAGAAAAAAATTATCCTGACGAGAACAGAAAAGCAGAAGCGAGGACGCAAAAGATACCTTGATGCGCAAGCATTTGCACAAGGCCGTGTGAGTGTTGATGTTTTTGTAGACCCACACCACCCACTGTTAAGAGTTTCACACACGCATATCATATTGCATCATAATTTCATTTTTCACTCCACCAGTGCTCCCCCATTTTCTTCTCTCTTTTGTTCAGAGACGTCTCCCTGGAACATCCGGTGGTGAATGTAGATCCTCTCACAATAGCAAAGTAAACAGGTAAAGATCAGTATCCATCCGCTCCGTGAATTTTTTTAAAATCTTTTCAATGCTGGGTTGATTTGCCATTGTGTGAGTTGACACAATTGTGCCGCCTTATAATAAGATAACAGGCAAGGTACCGCTAGTCCCCCCGTCTGAATGTTTTTTTTCATAATTGTCTTGTTTACTCTTGGTTTTTTCCCTCCCTAGACAAAATTGGAGATTTCAGACTGAAGTGAGAGTATGTCCTTCAATCTCAGTCGCACTGGTAGAGTCTGAAAGAGGTATAGGATACGGGGAAGGAGATTTATCTTAACACTATGTATCCTACCTAACCAGGAAATCTTGTGGGGCACCCACTTTCTCAGGTCGTCCTTCAATGTTCTAATCAGTTTGGGATAATTGGCTTCGTAGATGCCCTTATAGTCTTTAGTGATGTGAACTCCCAGATATTTAATGTGTTTTGGTTGTCAATTAAAATTAAAGATCAGACTCAGTAGTTTTTCGGTTTCTTTTGGGAGGCTTATATTTAGGGCCTCGGATTTAGTTTGGTTTATATTAAATCCTGAGATTCTATTAAATTTTTCCAGCAGGTTAAATAAGTACGACAGAGAGGTAAGTGGCTTAGAGATCATTAATAAAATATCATCGGCATATAAGGCAACTTTGTGGGATTGTGAATGGATAGTAATCCCTGAAATATCCGGGTTGTTGCGGATCTACGCTGCTAGGGGTTCCATGCACAGGGTGAAATAAAGGGGAGATAACGGGCATCCCTGCTGTGTGCCGCTTTGAATTTGGAATATGTTAGAGGGGAAACCCTGTGTATGACCTTAGCAGCGGGGCCTGAGTATAGTGATATACTATCACCCGTTCCCCAAAGCCGAATGCTCCAAGCGTCTGTCTCAAGTATGGCCAGTCAATCCTGTCAAATGCTTTTTCCACATCCAGACTCAACATCATAACTTGTAATTTCTTATTATTGGCTATCTCTATCAGATCAATGATTCGTCGGGTGTTATCCGCAGCTTGTCTATCCTTAATAAAGCCGACTTGATCTGGATGTATGAGTCTGGGCAGAATATGACTTAATCTATTGGCCAGTAGTTTGGCGTAGATTTTAACATCAGTGTTGATTAGGGCAATTTGCAGATAGCTTTTGCAGTCCTGCGGGTCTTTACCTGGTTTATAGATCAGTGATATAGACGCCTGTAGCATCTGCGCTGGGAATGGGGCTCCCGCCAAAACGGCATTGTACATTCGGAGCAACCATGGGGCCAAGTTCTTACTGAACTTCTTGTAATACTGCCCTGAGAAACAATCTGGACCTGGGGCCTTTGAAGGTTTGAGATCCTTGATGACCTGGGTAAGTTCCTCTAATGTGAAATCCGCCTCTAGGACCTCTCTGTCCAACTCGCTCAATCCTGATAGGTTGGAGCCTGTCAGAAAATCTTCCACAGCTCTTGAGGTTTTGGAGTTATGTGCCACTTTCTCCCCATTATATACATTTTCATAAAATAATTTGAATTCCTCTACTATGCTTTTAGGGTTGGATGTGGTGTCTCTGTTCTCTAATCGGATCGCCTGTATGTTATAGTTGGCCTGACTGGTGCGTAATTTGCGCGCTAGCATGGTATCTGGCCTGTTCGCCTTTTCATAAAATTTCCTCCGCGACCAACCTAGGGATTTGTCAGCCTGGGAGACCATCAAAAGATTGATTTCAATTTTAGTATTTTTAATCTCCAACAAGACCTGAGGGTCAGACTTATGTTTGTGCCTTGACGAAAGGGCATGTAATTTGGTTTGGAATGCAAGGAACTTGTTGTTCCGCTCTCTCTTCCTCCGGGCCGCTATGCCAATTAGTATGCCCCTGATAGTTGCCTTATGGGCTTCCCAGAGAGTAAGGTCCGATCTTACCGACCCATGATTAGTTGTGAAAAATTGGTCTATCTCCACACCCACTGAGTCGCAGATGTCAGGGATTTTAAGCAGTGACTCATTGAGCTTCCAGTTCGCACCGGGCCTATCAGAACGTATTTGAGTGCACCTCAGCTCTATTGGTGCGTGGTCTGACAATGAAATGTCATGGATCCCTGCATGGGAGACCCAGGGGACCAGTCTACTAGAGATGAAGAAGTAGTCGATTCTGCTATAGGCATCATGGGGGTGGGAGTAAAAGGTATAGTTATTTTAAGTAGGATGGAGTTCCCTCCAGATATCAGTGAGCTGATTTTGTTTGAGGCCTATCTTCAAGTCATCCAAGACTTTCTTCCGACAATTTCTGGAGACACCAGTTCTGTCTAGCTTCGGGTTCAGTGTTAGATTGAAATCCCCAGCTAGAATGATGTGGCCTTTGGCCACTAGGTTTAGTTTCTGGAAAAATTCCCGGAAGAAGTCATGGTTCTGTTCACAAGGAGCATATATTGAGGCGAGTGTGATCAATTGTTCTTGTACCCTCCCGACGACTATCAAAAATCTGCCCTCACTATCCCTTCATAGGGTTTCAAGGGTAAACGGGACCCTGTTGTGGAAGAGGATGCCGACCCCTCGCTTTTTCTCCCCTGCGGACGCCAAGTAATATTGTGAAAATTGTTTATCTAAGTATTTCGGTGAGCTGCAGCGGCTAAAGTGAGTTTCCTGGATTAGTAGGATGTCAGCCTGTTTTCTTTTGTAGTCTGTGAAAGTGGCTTTTCACTTTGTCGGGTTGTTTAAACCTTTTACATTATTAGATATGATATTTAAGGCCATTTACATGGTAATGGGTGTGGGTAGCTTCCCAGTTTATTATAGTATCTGTGTTGCCTATGCCTCTGCTGGAGGGCGAGAGATTTATATGGCCCTATATTCATCAGCCTAGTGGCACAGCGACGGCTAATGATAGGGAGGCTCCGCGTACCAGGATGGGGGTTAGGAGGGGGATGGGAAAGGTGGGAAAGGAATGGAAACAGAAAAAAAAAGAAAAACATAGAGCCGTGTCTGGATGGATCCAGAGTCGGCTCCTCTGTCCTACGTGTCGGACAGCCACCTGATGCCTGTGTAATGGGTGTCTAGGTGTGTTTAGTGCTGTCCTCTGTAGGACTAAGTGGTTCCCCTGGACAACTTCCATGGGAAACTTCTTGGGGCGCCGGCGAACTACCAAAGTTAGTTAGCACTGGCTATGTTCCACTTACGTGGAGTGGCTTAAACAGTGGCACAGTGTAACAGTGTAACTTCATAATTTTATTATAACCTAGTGAACGATTCTAAGTGTGTCGCTTAACCTAATGTAGCTTAACTTAACTTTTTGGCTCCTAGGACATGTCCTGGTGCCCGAAGATCCTCAGTCGCCCACCGGTACGCTGCCCCCACTGCCGGGGCTGTCCGTCTGTTCCTCCCTGAAGGGTTGTAGCTTCCCCCTTCTGTGACTCCCAGCGGTGGGAGCTAGGTGGCACAATGGTACACCGTCCAGGTAGGCAGCTGTCCGACTAGGACTGTACCAGCTCTTCAGACGGGCAACTCCGAGCACCCTGACATGCCGCCAGGTTTCATTCCTTAACAGAGATTAACATAATATAATTAATCAAACATCAACTGCAAACAAACCTGCAAAAAAGAGCATTGTGAGCGGGGAAAACATAAGCCAGGTCCTTCATATAAGATAGTACCCCCCCTCCTCCCACCTCCCATTTTTCCCATCTATATTCAATGGCCAGATCATTATCCCCGTTAAACTTGCTATCGCTCTTTATCCCTGGACTCTTTTTTACTATTGTCTGGGGCTGAGCTAAATCTCTCTTGGGCCCTTTCTGGAGCCATTGTGATTATTCCCTTCCGCGCCCCCCCCCCCTCGCGCCTGGTCCCAGTAGTTCGCCTCCTCCCCGGTTCCAGATACGGGCATCTCTTCCTCTGCAGTCGGGTAGGTGTGCTGGCGTCTATAGCTCCGGAAGTGCTCCCTCTCCCGGAAGTGCTCCCTCCCCCGGAAGTGCTCTGTAGACCGGAAGTCCTCTTGCCGAGAGGGAGGGTGCATTCACTGCGGCTCCTCCGGTGCGTCTCTGTGCTGACGTCGGGGTTGTGGCTCCGCCCCTTCCCTGTGCGCGCCTTTAGTGCAGCTTCCCGCCACTGGAGCCCATGAAGAACGATGACGATGGTGATGGATACCACCAACCAGCTCCTGCAGTTCCTGAAGGTGACCACAAGGGGGGGATGATTGAGAGTCCTCGAGGGCCGGCAATTTTAGATAGGGGTGGGAAATGGGGTAATGTCTCCTTTAAGCGCTTATTTGGTCTGTTTTCAAGGCGACAGCCTCGGGACTTCACGGGGATTCAGTTGCTGCTGCTCCCACTCTGTTCCAGGCTGTCTCCAGCGCTGGATCCGCTTCTGACTCGAGGTGAGGAGGTTGGGAGGGACCCGGGCTCGGGGCTTTCTGCGGGTGTCCTAGCTTTTTCAGGAAGGCGTCCCCGTCCTCGACTCTCCGTAGGGTGTTCGCCACTCCATTCATGACCACCAAGAGGGCGAATGGGAACAACCACCGATACTGGATCCCTTTGTCCTGTAGAACCCTGGTCACTGGTCCCAGATTTCTCCTTCTGGCGAGGGTAGCTGGGGAAAGGTCTTGGTAGACCTGGAGTTTTATTCCTTCAAACTCTATGGCCCTCGATTCCCTTGCAATCCGGCAAACAATGTCTTTAATCTTATAAAAATGGAATCGCACAATGATGTCGCGAGGGGGGGCTCCTGCCTGAGGTTTAGAGCGTAACGCTCTATGACATCTGTCCAGGTGTAAGTCCTGTGGCATTTTGTCAGGTAGCAGGTGTTCTAGCCATTTCTGAACAAAGTCCTCTGGGTCGTTAAAGGATTCAGGGACCCCCCTGATGCTTACATTGTTTCGCCTGTCGCAATTTTCTGTATCTTCCTGTTTGTCCGTGAGGTCTTTGATCTTTTCCTCTAGTCTGGCAACCACTTTATTTGTTTGCTGGAGTGCCTGTGTGTTGTCGTCCATTTTGAGCTCCAGGGTACCGGTCCTCTCTCCCAGTCCGTCTAAGTCCCTCCGCAGATTCCATAGCTCCCTGAGGAAGAAATGTTTCATTTCTCCACAGAATTCCCGGAGGTCTTTTCTGGTGACCAGTTCCTGGTCATCTGCTCTTGGAGCTGGTCTCTCGCTGTCGGAGTCTGCTTGCATTGTGAGTGCGGGGACTTCAGGGCCGCTCGCCGCTGCTGTGGGTTTTTTGTTAAAATATGTAGAGACCGAGGGGTCTTTTGGCTTTGATTTAGCCTTAGTTGGCATCTCTAGGGATTCCGGTTGATGGATCTGATTTTCTGTGGTGTATGGGGGTCACCTAAAGTGCCACTTTTTATTAATAATTAGGCCGGTGCGATGGGAGCTAACAAGCTAAGCATCCATGCACTCTGGATTTGCGCATGCACTTCCCACCATTTACCCTTTTGCTAGACGTGCACCTGCACCATTCTTTTGACCTTATGTCATTACTGTCATGGGAGACCAGGCAATTTACACCTTTATAACCGGGATCATTCATTGAGGTAAACAAGGTAATGAAATAAAGTTAAGTTTATTCGCACAAATACACACAATGGAACACAAAATAAAGACAAAGAGACACACTTACTTGGGGTCTGGGGTCTAAAACTAGACTTTTCTAGGTGCAGGGAACTCTATATAAGAGTTTTAACCTGACAAGGACTTAGCCCGGAATCTCCTGGTTTCCAAATCGGCGTGAAATTCCACACGCCAGCGCTCCCATTTCTTCTGAGAACTTTGGACTTTCTTCACGCTTTCTGCACGCTACCACCGATCCTCTGTTACTGAAATCTCCATCAGATCCCAGCCGCATCTGCTACGTTCTATTTTAAAAACTTGGGCGCAAATGATGTGACTTAGTTTCTAGCAGGCAGGCTTTTCTGGCTTGAAATCGAAGCTGGTTGCTCTGCTATTCGCACAAGAGCAACTTTGAAAATCCCGCGCGCGATTTTTCTACTAGAGAACTAGAAACTGATTTGCTCACAGGTTCTTTATAATATTCTGAGTTTCATTCACAAAATTCAGCAGCTAATCATCGTGTGGGAAAATTCCCAGCAGCCAATCAGAGCCAAGCCAGCTAGAAAAGCCAGGGCAGCGGGAAATCTGAAATTGCAAGGGGCATGCGCAAGTTTGCCACCTCCGTCCCTGGCTATCTCAATTCCACTCGCTGGGACAGGCTCCAAAAGGTCTGGTAGAGCAAATGGCAGCCCGGACGACTGCCATTGATCTTTGGACCTGGTACTCCACCTTTCCCCACTGCCCAAAGGCTATTCACACCTCTGGCATCCTCTGACTGCTTTGAATTCTGATGTCCAGCAGGCTTATCTGCGCCTATGGGTTAGCTCACGCAGCCTGTCTGGACATAATATACTCCTGAGTCTCTGGGTAAAGGGGACAGAATAAGACAGATGTTTGTACTTTTATTCCTAGCTGCCTTCTTCCCCATAATCTATCTTTTAGACTCACATTGGACTCTCAGAGTCCCCCTTAACCTTGTATACGGTTGGGCCACCCACAAACCCAATACAGGTTCTGGGTCACCTGGGCACTAGATGGTGTATCCCCCTTAACTTAGGGATCCCCTCAGTTACAGGGACACTTGTTCATCCCTGTGCCCCATTCACATTTCTGGGCTATGCTGAAGCAGGGTACCCTAGTGGTGAGTCACGCTTGCATTTTCAAGGGGAGATATTGCCGGGACCATGTGCCTACATCTATCCGGGACTCAGGCATGATTCATGGGTTCATTTTTAGGGGAACCGACAACTCCGGACCAACTACATAGGCACATTCTGACAACAATTCCTCTGCAAAATCCCCCTTGAAATTCACCCCATAGCAATTCCTGTGCACTGACATGCCCAGAAAGGTAAAAACACAAAAAAATACTTTTTAATATATGTGATAAATTGAAACAGTACAATGTTGCAGGGTCCAAGAGCTAACTCTCTTAAACCCTTATACACGGATCAGGGATAACCAAACAGGCTTAACCTTTATTAGAGAGCCTGATTACCCCCTACGTTACAATTACCTAAGGATACCACCTCCAACACGGGAAGTAGTGATACTTTTGCATACACAGAGCTAGATGCAACACGTATTGCAACTTTGTGTCTAGGCAGATGGGATTTTCTCTCTGAGGATCACTCACCAGATGTTCCAAGAGATTTGGAAAAAGTAATGAAGCACAAATTTAACTTGGAATTACATGCTAATACACTGGCTGAGTATTATCGAGTTAAACATATCCCAATGGGCCTAAGGTGCAATTTGAGGCCTACTTTGTTTGCAGATCAAAAAGATTATTGTGATAAATGGGAGCTATTCTTAATAAATGCTCACATGATCTGATTATTCTGACCATAGATTATATTCAAAAAGATTTAAATGAAACTAAAATACAAATCTCAAAATTAGAAGAAGCCTTAAAAACATCTCTGTCAGCTACTTACCTCAATTCACTTATGAAAGAATTGGATGACGGTTTGCTATCTTCAGTAAAGAGATTGAAGTGAGGAAAAGAAACAAATTCTTAAGAGATGTTCGTGACTATTCCACCAATAGTGTATATAGCTGGCAATGGAGAGGACAACAACAATAAGATAGACGGTGGAGGGCACCAAGATCGCAATCTGGACGTACATGAGGTCACAAAACCCATGAATCATCAGAGAGCGACTCCTCAACTGGTGTGCCACATCTTTTAGAGCAGAGACCACCCAGGGGACAACGCAGAGGATTCATAAGGCGGGGAGGTATCATCACCACTCAAGTAGCGTCCCAGGGAGAGATGCAGACCCACTCACATACTTATTGGTGATCAACATCTCCGACAAAACATTATCTACCAGCCAGGTAGACATACTTAATAAAGGGTTATCTTTGTGTCGACTAATATAACAGATCAACTTGATTTAGATGTCAATATGGCAAGGTTTTATATAAACCTAAGATTAAAAGGCTTTTTTCTTAAACATCCTATATCCGCTCAGTCTTCTATCCCTGAGGTAGTGGCGGACACGCAATTTCATTTACTAACTGAGGGGTGCAAGAATAAAAGTAGATTCAATCCGCCACCTTCAAATCATGTCGTTGAGACCTTTCTAAGCTTGGTGCAAAAAGATATAGACGATCAAAAAATGCTCTGCTGTAAATAGACATACCAATTTTTCTAAAAAGGAGAAATACATAATTAGGGAATTAGAGATAGATTGTGATATTATCATTAAACCCGCTGATAAAGGTGGGGTCATCATTGTAATGAAAAGATTGGCCTATAGGACAGAAATCCTTAGACAATTAGCAGACATAACTAGCTATAGTAGTAGTAGTCTATACTATTGTCCTATTTTTTCAGTATATTGTGATGCTATTCTTGGGGTCTGTTCATTGACACAGAGAATTAGGGAAGTATCTTTGGTCTGTGGGACCTTAGGGAACTAGCCCGAGGAAGGGGTATTTACCCCAAAACGTTATCCCCTATTTTCCATTTTCCCCTATTCGCTCTCACCCTTCCCATACATCACTTTGTGTGATTTTTGCCTTGTCTTTTGTTTCCCTGCCCCTGTGTTTTTCCATTGCATTTGTGCACTTCAAATCACTTTCCATTTTCTGTTGCTGCGCACGTGTATGACATGTTTCCATTTTTATAGCCTTGTGCTTCAATCATTACATTTTGGATTTAGCATAATCCCATCTCTGTAATAATTTTGTGGCAGCGATTGCTGGGGAGCCCCCTGTTCTTTGAGATATTAGGGTCCTCCCTGTTCCCTTGGGCACCCTGTAGCTATTTTCATTAGTATACTTTGTCTGAGTGCTTTCTAGCTCTTTGTTTTGCTGCACAATATAATTATAGCCAGTTAGTAAAATATGCTGAAAAATATCCACATACCGTATATCTTGGTACATAAATGTTAAAGTACTGTATGTACAGTACTTTTCACACTGATAAAGCACTTTATACATTTTATTTTTCTTTTACTTATCATAAACTAATTGTATATCTTATTTGTATTATTAGATATGGTAAGCACATCACTGACCTGGCAGTGTAATCAACACAAAAAAAACCACTTCCTGAATAGCTCATTGACGCATTCAAAGCAAATAAATCAAAATCTATGCAGTGTTGGCACATATGTACCCTGTGGCTGCCAGAGGGAACAGCAATTAATTACTTTGCATCATGAAATCGTGAATATAAAGCCTGAGCACAATATGCAACCGGTGTGCACTTGCTTCAAACAGCTACACCCAATATCCTGAATTTCTAAAAACATCACACACATATAGTGGCTGCAGGGAGTTATTCATAAAAAATTCTGTCATGTATAAGGAAAACAAAGTAATGGTTGCGCAGACAGTTCTTTGAATCAATGAACTGTTCATTTAATCTACAAAGGAGTGTAGAGCAAGTAAGAAAATGCATTAAAAGAACTAATGTATTTGTAATCCATATACTTTCTATATATTCATTCTGAACTTTAATTTTTAACCTGCCAATCAAAAGACCTTAAAGTGCATTGTATTTTTAGTTGTGCCTTAACCACTCACAGATAAATAGTTAGAGAGGACAATTTGTGCTGCTCCCACTTAACAATAGATGTTTCTTATTGAAATTATTTTACAGTATTCTAAAATATCGCTCAGAAAATATACAATGTAAGCATTTTCAGGCATAAACACCACACTGTAGTCACATTAGAGGCCAAGAGTGATACACACTGCAAAAATATGACATTTTAAATTTTAGATGTTACAAACGTAAAACCAAAACTTGGAAAGACATAACATACATATATACGTTAAAACCTTATACAAATCTGCAGTACCTTATCTTTACCAATATAACAGAATATTAGGTGACAGTATAGAATTCCTCTTATACAGATACAACTGATTATCGATTTATCAAAATGTAACAGAAGTTACTTTCATTATATACATGTATAACAAAAATGCATTTCATCATTCAATCCATTTGGGCCCCTGGCATCTTTCAAAATTGTTACAGAGCTTAATAAATAATATTGATAGAACAACAAAGGGAAATTGAATTATTATCATGTAATTGTAGTAAACCATTATTAAAAAATATTATATTGTTTTGTTATGTACGGAAATATTTACTTATCCCAATTTACATATATAAAGCCATATATACAGTGGTCGACAAATCACCCAAAAATCTACTCACCGAACAAAAAAATCTACTCGCCACCTAGCCCCGCCCTAGTCCCAGCCCCGCCCTAGTCCCGCCCCGCCACAAGTCGCGCCCTAAGGCCCGGTTTAATTTTTTTTTTAATAAATTCCTAGTATGAACAACATTTGTTTTTGACATAAGTTTATTTATTGTATTACTTTATACTACAATTAGTCCTTGTTAAGTGTGTGTGTGTATGTGTGTGTGTATGTGTGTGTGTGTAAATGTCGTATTTACAAGAAAAAGCCAGATGTGAATGACCAGTTTCCTGCACCCCTTAACCATTGTCTGGATGCCCCCGCTTCACAATATCTAAAGCAGCAATCTCACCTGGGATCTTACCTGATCCGCAGTCCCTCAATGTCCAGGTAACCCGATCCCCGCAATGTTATATGTTGGAGGGGAGGTGTTCTCTACCTGTCTTCTGGGTTAGGGGGGATTCTGATGTCTTCCGTGTGAAGCTTGAGTCAGATCTGGAAGAAAGCAGTACAGGTTATTTCGGTGTAAGTATGGCCAGTTAAGATATATAGGGTAAATACACTGGCGACACACTTTATTCGAGCTCGGCTAGTCCCACGAATTCGGGTATACCCGGGTGTATTGAGGTTTGTGACTGTTTTCTGCCCGAGTGCATTGGGTTATTTTCCAGGCAGGGATTGAAGCATTTTATTCCCACTGGCTGCAATACTGCACAGTATATATATATATACTGCATTACAATTCATGAATTTATGCCATCTGGTAGACACGCGAAGCATTGCAGCCTATTAAATCCTAATCATTATCATTTAACAGATCAGCCGCCCGTCAGCCAGGCATGAACCCAGGCTGGGAAGGCAAATGCAACGGGGCTTGTCTGAGGTGAGGAGCGGCGCATTCCAGGTATCTGCCAGGTACATACTGGGTATTTGCTCGAATAAAGTGTGTCGGTGCAGTAAGATATCCAGATCCAGAGAGTGTGTGTGTGTGTGTGTGTGACACAGAGAGCGTGTGCGTGTGAGACACAGAGATTGTGTTAGATAGGGATAGACAGAGTGTGACAGGGTGAGACAGAGGATGACAGGGTGAGACAGAGGGTGACAGGGTGAGACAGAGGGTGACAGGGTGAGACAGAGGGTGACAGGGTGAGACAGAGGATGACAGGGTGAGACAGAGGGTGACAGGGTGAGACAGAGGGTGACAGGGTGAGACAGAGGGTGACAGGGTGAGACAGAGGGTGACAGGGTGAGACAGAGGGTGACAGGGTGTGACAGAGGATGACAGGGTGTGACAGGGTGAGACAGAGGGTGAGACAGGGTGAGACAGGGTGAGAGGGTGGGTGACACACACACACACACACACACACACACACACACACACACACACACACACACACACACCTACTTACACACACACACACACACTCCCACTTACACACACACACTCCCACTTACACACACACTCCCACTTACACACACTCTCCCACTTACACACACACACACACACTACCACTTACACACACACACACACACACACACACACACACACACACACACACACACACACACACACACACACACACACACACACACACACACACACACACACACACACACACACACACACACACACACACACACACACACACACACACACACACTCTCTCCCCCCCACACACACACACACACACACACTCTCCCACATGCACACACACACACACTTTCCCACTTACACTCACACACATGCACACAGACAGACACCCCCTCCCCTTCCCTCTGCGTGAGCGAGTGTCCGCCCTCTCAAATTCCTCACTCTTCCTCTTATCAGTGGTGCTGACAGGAGATGAAATACAGCAGTGATGGCGCTCCTATGGCTGAAGCGGGGTCACTACAGTTGTATGCTGCATCTCCCTCTCTTCACCCCCCCTCCCTCCCTCCACCACCTCCCACTTCCCTCCCTCCACCAACACCCCTCCCTCTCTCTTACCTGCCATGAGAGTGAGGGAATCCAGCCTGGGGAGCTCCCTCCGTCCACCTGGCCCACGGTTCACACGGAGGAAGCAGCAGCAGCAACTTCCTCCAGCCACACAGCGCAGCTCCGCAGACACATCCAGCCACAATCTCCAGGCCTCTCCCCGCCTCTGGTCCCGGTAGTTGCTGGGAGAGCACGCCTGCGTTGGTGCGTGGCATAGCGTCACTGCAGTGCCTCCAAAAGATGTCTGCGGCTGGGCTATTCTTCCGGCGTCCCGCGTTGCTAGGTGACCCGCTTGATCGCGTCCCGGCATACTGAAATGAGCCGCAGCACAGCACAGCAGCGGCACTCGGCAGCGGGGTTAAATGCACTCGCCAGGGGGTTAAATGCACTCGCCCTGGGTGTGCAGATGCATAGGATTGTCGAACACTGCATTTATATATATAATAGTGCTCCACTAATAGTAGTGCTCCACTACTAGCCACACTATGAAGCCATAAATAGTACTCTACTATTAATATGATGACATCTAACAGTTCTGAGTAAAAATAGACTTGCAAATAAATATAATCACCATTAATGAAACTATATATTTAAATTTGCAGTTTTATGGAAATTAGCAAGTTCCATTTTACACCCATAATACTGTATGTTTTGCAGAGCAACTGTGATACATATAAATCTTGTTAATCTATACTCAATGCTTTAAAACTAACATTTGCTCTGCAAATCTTAAAAATTCCCACTGGTCATTATTTGTTAATACATCAACAAGATGAAATTAAAAGTGATCTTTTTTTCATGTTGTTGGTTCATTAGCAAGTGTCAGTAATTAACCTTCTAAAATGTCATCTCCAAATGTCAGATTTATTATGCTTTTGTGAGTAAATGAATCCCAAATTTAAGTTACTGTATATAAATGTATCAAATTTAACCATAACATGATATATGACTCTGATAAGGATTATAGGCCATATTTACAAAAAATTGCTACACCATACGACACAGCGGCTTAGAGCATCAAACTACAATAGAGCAAATATAAGTTATTACAGTCCAAAAACCTGCATTATTTTTAGCAGGTGTAGCCAGGTGTCCCCTCCGGTCCTCCGCTCTCCTGTTCCCCACCCGTTACCTCCGATGCCAGGGGGAGGATGCGGGGAGGGCGACATGCTCGCCGGCCATGACAGTGTTGCGCATGCTCAATACACTAAGCACATGCAGAGGCAATGTTAAGGAGGCTATGCAGGGACTACAACACCCAGCAGCCACTGGGGCTGCTAATCATGTGACCCAGAACTACCAATGGGATGGCTGTTTCACCTGGAAGGGGAAGGGATAGATATTGCATGCTGGGAGTGCAAAGGTCAGTCAAGATCAGGACAGAGAGGGTGCAGGTAGTGTCCAAGGGGCAGTGCTCCCTTGGGCTAGGTCAGAATTGCCCCAAAGGTCTCAGATAGTTCCCTGAGTCCCAGTAGTACTGTGAACATTAAGTGCTGTAGGGAAAGGCCACAGAAAGGGACCTTTTCACTGTATTAATAGTGTGAGAGATGCTGCAGGACTGTAAGGAATCCACTACTGGCTTTGACTATAGGCTTGCAGACCTATGCAGTTGCAAGCTTCCTCTTGCAATCTATGGCACGTGTGCTGCTTCTCATTGCAGCTTCTGCCCTGTGCTTCAGCATTGGAGGAATACTCACACACCCTCCTCCTGTGATTGGATCTCCGCCCTTTATATCCTGGGCGTTGGCACTGAACCAGTGCCGAGCATAACTCCTACCTGGGACATTACTGTCTCTGCCACAAACCTCCCCAGGCCTCTCTCCTAGCGTTCTTACCTTCCAAGTTCCTGAGTATCCAGAGGCCTGTTCCTGTCTCCTGTGCTGAAGCGTTGTTGCCAGCACTGGTACCTGCTGCATTCACTCCTAGCAGTGGTTACCCCTATTTCCTGGTACCTGCTGCATTCACTCCTAGCAGTGGCTACCCCTAGTTTCCTGCGGCCTGCTGCTATCTCTATGCAGTGGTCTGACTTGGACTTCTGCGCTGAAGCGTTGGTTTCCCCGACGCTACCCTGCGGTGTACTTCGTGCAGCCTGCTGTCTCCCCCTGCTGAGACCGGCGTCATGGGCCGAGGCCGCTCCTCGCGCAGAGGCCACTCCCATGCTCACGCTCCTAAGCTGAAGCAAGGAACTCCTGTCTGCCTGTTGCCAATTCCTTGCTACGACTACGACCACCCGGATGTCTTCTATCCTGACCCTGCTTCGGCCATTGATTGTCCTGTCTTCTCCTACCCCGACTTTGGCTTCAATAACGACGATGCTGCCTTCTCCAATCCTGACCCTGCGTTGTACGACTATGAACTGCGCACTCTGGATCAGTCTGCGCGGACTAAGGTCGGTGATTATATAACCCCACCTCAGCCCCGCGGTCCGGTCCCGGTTTGTGGCGAGCATCGGCGTAACAAGTACATTGCCTGAAGAGAAGTGCAGCCTGTTACAAAGGAGCCTATCCAGGCTCCTGAAGAGAGACTATTTACAGGGGTACACTCCAATGGGAGCCCCCTCCAGAGGCATCAACCTCAAGGATCAACCCGGAAGAGGAGCAGCAGATTGCGGCGCGGAACCACGCCATTGATCTACATAGTTCCATTGCTTGTCCTGGTTTGGTCTGAGACAAGGGAGGTATTAACATGTGCACCAATGGTCCCCACCACACAGGGAAGTGTGCTATCCTACACACACTCTTTGGGGAGGGACTGGCTTGTGGACACTCAGGGGTTAAGTGCCCAGGCACTCCAGTACTTTGGGGTTTCCACCTGGGAAGTGTTATTGTGGGATGACAGTCTGTTCACTATGTTATGTTGATGATGCATGAATAAGGTGTGTTCAGTAAATACTGTTTTATATAAGTGTGTAATTATTGTGTATATCGGTTCCGGTGAGGGGCTCCTCCCACTAGCTGGGATCCCTCGCCGGTGGAGGCGCTGCATCAAGATAATAAGTATACCCCAGGCTCCCAGTGACGGAGGCTCAGGCCTCTTGTTAGCCAAACAGGTGATAGAAGCACAGGTAGTTTCAGTACCCAGGGGGGTACAAGGGCTACATAGGCAAGTCATTAACTCATTACCACTTAAAGTAACACATATTTACAGTGTGAGTTAAAAATGTCAGTACTGACAATCAAAATTAGTAAATAGCTAAATTTTACTCATATTTATGTTCATTTCTGATAACTGGCAGTAAATGGCTATTTTCAAAAGGTACCTTTACCCCAGGCTGGTGTTAAGCCTATCTTGTCTATGTATATACAGTAATAGGCATTAAATACATATATGCAAGATGAGCTTAACCAACTGAAATAAAGGCGATAAAAAAAACTTTAACAAACTTTTCACTTAGTAGCCCAAGTAGCTGTCACGCCTGTATGCCCGCAGACCAAGCTAGACCCCAGTACTGAGGTGGGAACGGTATGATACCACACACCCACAGCAGTGGGAGCAAGCCCGGAGTGTGGTATAGCGTTGCTGGGCCTGTTGGAAGAGTTGTTAGTGTATACTTGCAACGCTTTGGGAATGTCCGTGAGAATAGTCGTGTCCGTTTGCCAATGTTCAGGGATCCAGAGGGTAGAGTCGTCAGAGGGCAAGCCAGGTCCTAGGAAGCCAGAGGTCAGCGGAGTCGTATGCATAGCAGGGTTCAAAGGGATACCAGAGAGCAGAGTAGTACAGGGTAAGCAGGGGTCAAAGCCCGGGAAATCCAAAGTAACACAGGAGCAGGTAATCACAGGAGCACAGAGGGAGCACAGCATAGGTCAGGTACACACAGGAACTATGCAGAGCGAGGAAGAGGTGGACAGACAGGGATTATAAAGGAACGTGCACCAATGACAGAGAGGGAGGAGTAGAGAGAGAAGTGGGTCTATTTTGATCTGGTTTGAACTGATTGGAGGGCGAAGCTGGCCAATTCAGTTGAACAGCAATTCTACTTGTTGCCAAGTAGAACAAAGAAAAACCAGTCAAACAAATATTAAATTAAACCAGCAAGTGCACTGTAAATAAAAATAAAGTGCACTAAAAATTTAGGATTAATTCAACAGAATCCAAAGTAGGGGGCACCGAGCAGAGCACCCCACCTGACGCCCACTGGGAGGCAAACTCCGAAACCGTCCAAGTGGACTTGGCGTACGTGAACTCTGCCCGAATACGGGAGTGCACCAGCGCCCGGAACACTGCCACGATGTTCGTTGGGACCCCCCTCTCCAAACACTGCCTCCTGGTCTTGTAAATGGCTACCATAGCCACTGCCAGGAGCAGGTTGACTAGGAGATCCCTAGGCTTATTGTCTCGGGACACTGGGCACCCAAAAATAAAAAGCTGAGGGGAAAAATGGAGCCAGAACTGCAGGAGAAGGCTCCTCAAGGTGGATAAGAGGGGCTGCAGTCTGGCGCAGTTCAAATAAATGTGATACACAGACTCCCGCTCGCCATAGAAGGGACAGGCGGTGGGGGAGTCCGTGAAATGTGCCAAATACTCTCCCGTGCTCAGTGCACCGTGGAGGACCCTCCAACTCAAATCCCCGGCGGGACGGGTAACCAAACCTGAATAGAGTTCCTTCCACCGGGGTCTCATGCCCTCGTTCGAAGAAAAAACCCGCCTCCAGAGAGTATCAGGGCGGGTGACAAGGGCGAGGTAGTGCACTATATGGAGCACTAGAGAATAAAGGACTTTCCTCGGCATGCCGCGGAAACATGCCGGGGACATATCCCCCAACCTGCTGAGGTTGGGGGAGAAAGGAGCCCGAGGGGGTTGCCGTGGATTTGGTTCCACGCAAAGATCCAGAGAGCTGAAGTTGATAGGTTGACAAGGCTCTCCGGTCTGCAATACCCCCTCAATGAAGGTGCGTGAGTCGGGGTGGATGGCATCTTTAATCTCTCGAATCAAACGATGAGGGACGCGGGCAGTACGCAGACCCATACGGGGCGCGAGCACCTCTGCCCTAACCTAGTCTCGCCGCTCAAAGTCCAGGAGATCCCCAACTCTGGTCACCTGCGCCAGAATTAGCCGGCGGCAAATAGAGGGTGAATCCAACATCCGAGCCCCCACTGCCGGATTATACAGCAGGGGCTCGGCAAGGAAATCAACCCCCACCGCCTGTTCCTTCCTGGTCGCGGAGACCATTTTCCAGGCCTTAAGTAAGTCCCGGTAGTATGCCAGCAGTACCGAGAGGTCTGTACCTAAACCCTCGGGCCTGATGATAAACAGTTGCCGGTCATACCTCATACTGCGCAGCTGGCGAAAGAAACTGGTTGCCAGCTGGCACCACTGCGGAGACGAATCTGCGAATAGGTATCTCTGCAGGTATTGGAGGCGGAAAGTGTGTAACTGGGAGCGGACACACACCACTCCCTGTCCACCCTCCTCCAAAGGAAGGCACGCAACTCCCGCAGAGACCCAATGCTTCCCCATCCAGAGAAAATCCATCAACCTCCTCTGGATCTTGTTGATAAATTCGGGGTTCGGACCCATGGCTATCAGCCGGTGCCATAGCTGACTGGCCACCAGCTGGTTGATCACCAGGGTTCTTCCCCTGAGGGAAAGCATTCTCGACAGATACACCCAAGACCCCAGATGAGCAATGTCTCGTTCCTCAAGATCACTGAAGTTTTCTGGGACCGGGTTCTCCGCAGCAGACAGGTAGACTCCTAGATATTTGAGAGTATCGCTCCCCCACGAGACATTACGAAACATGGTGGGCAAAGAGTCCACCTGTAAGGGACCCACCAAAATGCCGGAGCACTTGGACCAGTTGATCCGAGCAGAAGAGGCCGCGGTGTAGACCTCTTGGCACGCTTGCGCCCGCTCTAGATCATCTAGGTCCAGGGCCACGAGGAGCACGTCATCGGCATAAGCCGACAGGACTACCCGCATGTCAGGCTCCCACAGCACCAGCCGAGTGAGCCTCCTCCTCAGTAAGCAGAGGAAGGGCTCAATGGCCAGCGCCTACAGTTGCCCAGACAGGGGGCACCCTTGACGTACTCCCCGACCAAACACAAAAGGTGCCATCAGGGACCAATTGATCTTCACCAGACACTCTGCAGAGGTGTACAGCATCTGGAGAAAGCCCACAAATTGTGGGCCAAAGCCAAACTCCCGCAGGGTCTGCATGAGGTAACGGTGATCCACCCTGTCAAACGCCTTCTCCTGATCTAGGGTCAGGAGGGCGAGTGACAGACCAGTCCTCTGCGCGTGATGTAGCAGGTCCCGGACCAGAAAAATGTTGTCATGAATACTCCGGCCGGGACAGTATAGGACTGGTTGGGGTGAATCACCTCTGCCAGCACTGACTTGAGCCTCAGCGTGAGCGCTTTGGCTACGATCTTGTAGTCCGAGCTGAGCAGTGAGACCAGTAGCCAGTTAGAAATCTGGCGGAGATCCCCCTTCTTCGGCAGCAGAGACAATATTGCCCGCCGACACGAAAGGGGCATCTCACCGGTCTCCAGGGCTTCGGCTAGGACCTCGGTGAAATCAGGTCCCAGCATCTCCCAGAAAAACCGGAAGAACTCCACATTCAGCCCGTCTAGCCCCGGCGTTTTTCCGTGGGACATGAGACTGAGGGCTTCAGAGAGCTCGGCTAGAGTCAATGGTAACTCAAGCCGCTCCCTTCCATCCTCGCCAACCGTGGGAAGCCCCTCCCATAATACCCTGCATGCATCTGGCTGGATGGACTCCAGAGAGAAAAGGTCTACGTAGAATCTCCGGGTTCTGTCCCGGATGCTCTCCGGGTCCATCAGAGGGGTACCGTCCTCTGCTAGAAAGCAGGTGATATGTCTACGGTTTCCCCTCTTTTTCTCCAGAAGAGGCGCGACCCGCGATCCATCTCCCGAAGGAAGTGGATGCGGGATCGCACATACGCCCCCGAGCTCTCCGATCTTCCAAATCCCGGAGAGCACACTTCCTCTCACGTACGCACTCTGCAGGTATTGGTCTTCCGCCACAGACAGCCGCTTCTCGAGATCGAGCACCTCTTCTCTAAGGGCCTCGATCTTAGCATCGCGCTGCCTGTTAGCACCTTAGTTGTACTCCTGACAAACGAGGCCAGATGAAACTTGCCCACGTCCCACCACTGCTCTAACGTGGCAAAGTCTGATCTGCAACCTCTCCAGGCCATCCAAAGGTCTCGGACCGACATCGCAAACCCCTTGTCCTCCAACAACGTATTGTTGGCCGAAGGCGCTGCTGGTATTAGTGCCACCATCACGGACGCATAGTTGTGGTCCGAAAACGGCGCCAGCCTAATGGTACTGGACTGGGCTCGCGACAGGCTGTGGCTGGATATATACAGCCTGTCGATCTGGGACCAGGACATCCGTTCACCCCTAAACACCCTAACATGGGTGAACTCATTGGATGCCTCAGGATGTTGTTCTCGCCAAGGAGTCTACCAAGGAGTAGCGGGTGATGACCTCCCGCAAGGCCGACGCAGAACACGGCTGCAGCTCCAGACCATTCCGGTCTTTCCGAGCCTCGAGTGTGCAGTTAAAATCACCCCCGAGCACCCCATATTCGTCCGCGTCGACTGTCTCCAGGTAATCAGACATTCTGACGAAGAACTGCCTTCTCAGGGGTCCGGTGGCAGGAGCATACACGTTCAAGAAATTAAACGTGTAGTCCTCGTGCCGGACCCTGAGATGCAACAGGCGACCTGGAACAACAGTTTTGGCAAGCAGCAGCTCTGGTTGAAAGGACTCAGAGAACAGGGTCACCACCCCACTAGATGATGAAGTGAAGTGGCTGAAGAAGACACTGCCTCGCCACTCCAAATGCCAGCTGGCTTCAGCCTCTGGAGTGGTATGGGTTTCCTGCAGGAAACTCACAGAATACTTTCCCTTCTGTAAAAAGGAGAGTACCTGGAACCTGCGCAACCCATCCTTACAGCCGTTTACATTTAGCGTACCGATGCTCAAAGCCATTGGTAGTCAACAGTTTTCCTTCCCACAGGCGCTCAGGGTGCTATACCCCGAGAAGCCTTTACATGCTCTCGAATCAGTTTGTTAAACTTCAGGACACGAACATGTTCGTTTGTCCCGGAGATTTTGGCCTTGTGGTTGGCCCTGACGTATACTAAAAGGGAGTGGAGAATGAACGAAGCATCCTTCCACTTCTTGAGGGCCAACTTCACCTTCTTTTTTCCGTGCTTGTGAAGGGTATCTTCCAGGAACTCATCTAGCTCCAGGGCAGGGATAACGGGGTTCAAGGAGCCCACCGACTCCATGGTGCCAGAGGACTCCTCACTGAGCCCCAACTCCCCGAGCTCCTCTTGGCTGAAAAACTCAAGACCCCCGTCCTTCTCTGCGGGGGCCTTTCTCAGCCCTAGAGTGGGTCCCCTCTTTGGTGTTTCCACGAGGGGGTCCACTATATCCTCCACATCCAACCCCGGGGTAGGATGTTCAGGGGTGTCTGGTGGTGGTATGGCAGAGGCAGCGGTCTTCCGAGTGTCCTTGGGGGCCACAGAGGTACCTAGTGCCCTCCTAATCTCCTCCATCGCCGTGTGGATAAATGGGAAGCCACAGGTGTTCGCACCAAGCGCGAGAGGGCACTCACCAACCGCGGCAGGGCACTCACTAACCGCGGGAGGGCGCTCACCAACCGTGGGAGGGTGCTCACCAACCACGGGAGGGCACTCACCAACCACGGGAGGGCACTCCCCAGCATGCACCGCAAGGAGAGAGTCCAGCCTGGCAGTCATCTCTGACAAAGACCAAAACTCCCCACAAAGAGGGCTCACGTCAGACACCCTCCAGGTGTAACCCAAAGCACTCGCTAAAGCATCCCCACCTACACCTGCCTCCCCCGCTCCATCCTCCAAATCCTCAACCATGGGGGTCAGCCCTAGCCCATCCCCTCCTTCCGGTGACACAAACCCTGACTCAGCCTCAGGTGCGTCACCCGAAGGCGGTACAGCCGGAAGGGGATCCTGGCCGATCTCCGAGTCCCCAAAGACAACTGCGTCCGGCGTGGCAGATTCACCAAAACACAGGTCCCCGGGGGATGTTCTCCAACTGGGAGGGGTGTTGGAAGGCTCTCCAACGTCCATTTCTAGGGGCAAAGCCTCATGTTGTTGAGCACTTTGATCTTCCGCCCCAGGGACGCCGGGTACCTCCTCCTGTATTCCCTCCAGATCTTCGAGGGTGGGGGGTTGTAAAATTATGAGATCCGGCTCACACTGGCTAATCCTAACCAGTGGGCCGGATGGAGTCACCTTGTGCGGAATTGATGTTGTATTCCGCTTCGGAGACTTCTGAGGGTGAACGTAATACGGTTCACCCTCCTCAATCACCCTCTTGTTATTAATTTTAGATTTCCTCTTCCTGGGGATTGATTCCCCAAAAAAGGGTACCGCTACCTCCCCAGCAGGAGATTCCCACTGCTTCCCCGTACCCTGTACGATGCTTACATTGGGGGTAGGGTGCTCCTGCGGGGAGACAGCAACAACAGAGGGTGACTTCTTCAGGGTGACTTTTTTCTTCTCCCTCTTTTTTTTAGGGAGAAGTGCAGACGTCACCGCCCGAGATGGGGAAGAGACATCTCCTGCGGTCTCAGGGGGGACCTGGGCCCCCAAGGGCCCCGCTCCGGTGGGCACAGCGGCACAGGGTGTCTCCTCCCAGAGGGGGACAGTGACAACAGAGGGTGGCAGCTCCAGGGCGACCCCCTCCCTCCGCTCCCCAGGGAGAGGTGCAGATGTCACTGCTCGAGATGGGGCAGCGACATCTCCTGCGGTCCTAGGGGAGATCTGGGGCCCTGAGGGCCCCCTGTGGTGGGCGCAGATGTCACTAATCGAGATGGGACAGCGACATCTCCTGCGGTCCCAGAGGGGACCTGGGCCCTCAAGGGTTTTTCCTTCTCCCTCTGTTCTTTGGGGAGAGGTACAGATGTCACTGTTCGGGATGGGACAGCGACATCTCTTGTGGTCCCAGGGGGGACCTGGGCCTCGAGGGCCCCGCTGTGGTGGGCACAGCGGTACCAGGTGTCTTGGCAGAGGGAGGGGCATGTGCAGGAGCGGGGATGGGGTTTCTGTTCCCTTTGGGGCAACTCCTACTAGTATGCCCCAGCTCCTTGCACAGATAACACCTAACCCCCTCCGTGCCATAGAACACAGTGTATTGAATGCCCTCGAAGGGCACCCTAAAGGACCCCTCCACAGATTCTGTACTCCCCGGCAGTAGCAGTTGTACCTGCCACCTAAATGAGAGCACATGCCTCAGCGCCTTATCTCTGCAGCCCAAAGGCAATTTTGTTATAGGAGACTTAATGTCTCCCAGGGTTTGCAGGTGCGGCCGCATGAGGCTGTCTGGGATGAAGGGGGCACATTTGAAAGAATGACCTTTGTGCCTAACCCCTCCATGGGTTCTATAGGGATGTAGGTCCCCCCTACATTGATGCCTTTCTGGACCAGGGTGTGGGTGGCAGCCAGCGTACGGAGGAAGAAAATGCCCCTCCAATACATCTTGCTGGCCGCCACCACAGCAAAGGGACCCACAATGTCCACCACAGCCCTTACATAAATTTCCATGCTAAGGCCAGGTGACATTGGGCACCTCACCCCAAGCTTCCTGTTCACACCAGGCGTGGACCCAGCATTGTTGTTGCTGGGGTCAATGCCTGCAGCTATTACCTGCACCCATGTTTGAGCTGGGGCCGCAGGGGCCACACTGCTAACAGGCACTGGGGGAGGCATGGCCAGGGCACTGGAAGGACCAGGCCTAGGGCTGTGGCTAATACTATTGCTCTTAGGGACCCCAGTTTTTGGTGTCGTGTATCCGGGTGTGGCCCCCGTTGCCGCACTACTCCTACGTCCCTTAGGCATGATAATAATAGCCTTTTAGTCAGGGGAGGAGGTAGTGTTTAGAGAGAGAGGTGCAAAAGGAACTGTCCTTTTAAGAACCAATTAACTTCTCTGCAAAGGGAGGGGGGAAAAAACAGCTTTATAAAAAAACCTGCTGTCGTTTTTCTCTTTTTCCCCTTATTACTCTCCCTCTGTTGCAATTAGCCACACCACAATTTACAAGTTTTTAAAGAAAAACACAGAGCTCCAATTGCAAGTGAAATAGAGGAATCAGGCTTAAAAATAAAGTGAAATTAGAAGTAAAACAACCAGGGGTGGGGGAGGAGAGAGGGGTTGAAAGCTACAGTTACCAGCCAGCTAAAGTGTAGCTTTGCTGGGTTGAAACACTGCAGCCTCTGGGTGAAAACCAAAAACGGTTTTTAAACCTCAAAAAACACCCAAAACCCTCTACAAAACTCACAGTATACTCACAGTATACTCCCCCACAGTTCCCCACAAAATTATAACAAATAAAGAAAGAATACAACCTGATTCCACAGCAAATGCCTGGGAGCCTTGCATGCACGCTTCTGAGAGAGAGAAGTGGAGAAGCTAGAGATAGGTCAGGGAGAGAAGAGGAGGAGATAGAAGGGGCAGTCAGGGGAATGGCCTGTACAGCTTGGGAGGCGGAGACAGGGGGAACCTGATAAGAAGAGTCTGTGCGCGTGCGCCCCCTGTAAGCTGGGGATACGCGCTCACAGGTTGCAACACAGGCGTGGCCCGTACGGGCAGGGGAAGACTGCAGGAGGGGGAGGGAGCCAAGAGGATGGGAACGCGCGTGAGGCCTGTGCCCGCGCGATGGCCAGCAAAGGCAGAGAGGAGCATGCACGCGCGTCCCCTGTGGGCTGAGGGGGTGCACGCACCGGACGCGTCACCAGGCACGCGGAACACCGCGGGGAGGAGGCAACGGGACGGATGGCACCACAGGGGAAGGTAAAGGAGCTACCGCGGGGGAGAGGGAGAGGGGAGGATCAAAGCAGGGGCTAAGGGAGCGCGAGTGTGCGAGACCTGCGGGGAATGCGCTTCGGCAAGGGGAGAGAGGTAGAAGGTGAAGGAGAGGAGTGGGGAGGAGTAGAAAGGGTAACAGGAGATGGGAGAGAAGGGCAGGGAGAGGAAGGAATCTCCTGAATCGTCACAGTAGCCAGCTAGTTATGGGTTATTTTCAGTCTTTATTTCCATAAACTCTCTATCTCAACTTGAGCTAAAAACCTATTTCAGGGTCGTGATAGGCGTAATGCCAGGACATACTTAATGTCACGTTATAGGAAGATAATGCAATGTTCTTCTACAATATTTTGACATTAAGCATATGCTATTGGAGAGGAGTGCTACTGAGCATGGCAATATATATTTAAAACCAGAGACAGAACATAAAACACAGACAAAGCTCAGTTTAAGCACATCTAGTGAAACTCATACACGGTACAGTGCCTAAATATATATGAATAAATATCTATTAAGTAAAATGGTCTTTTAGTTTGACATTTTTGGCCAAAATTGTTGTAAGCCCCTGAGCCAACTTCACGGCAGACCTGAATTGTGGTCTGCCGTGAAGTTGGCTTAGGGGCTTACAACAATTTTGGCCAAAAATGTCAAACTAAAAGACCATTTTACTTAATAGATATTTATTCATATATATTTAGGCACTGTACCGTGTATGAGTTTCACTAGATGTGCTTAAACTGAGCTTTGTCTGTGTTTTATGTTCTGTCTCTGGTTTTAAATATATATTGCCATGCTCAGTAGCACTCCTCTGTGACACTCATATGCTTATATATATGTTGTGGTTATTTTGGGGGTTCAATAGGAGCTTGTTAGGTGTCTAGTATATTTCACAATTGTGTTTCAGCTAGTCTTGGCTGATTGGAGGTTGGCAACCTCCTACTTAATTTAAGCTCACCCCTCCCACATTTAAATGGTTAAGGGCTCACTCCATAGCATCTTCCACACAGGGGAACTTGTTTGCTTGCTGGATGGTTGTGACAACTCTAATACAGAGTGCTTTTCCTGGTAATGTACAGGTTAATAAAGGCTTCAATCAGACTTAGAACTTTGCAACTAATATTGACAGATTTACTATAAATCATTCTTCCTGTTATTACACAGGTTATTAAGAATTTATATTAGCGTTAGGGACCCCTGAATTGTGGTCTGCCGTGAAGTTGGCTCAGGGGCTTACAACAATTGTGGCCAAAAATGTCAAACTAAAAGACCATTTTACTTAATAGATATTTATTCATATATATTTAGGCACTGTACCGTGTATGAGTTTCACTAGATGTGCTTAAACTGAGCTTTGTCTGTGTTTTATGTTCTGTCTCTGGTTTTAAATATGCTATTGGAGATTGATGACATTTTTGCCAAAATCCAAATCCACCACGGATTGCGCAATTTTTTTTAGCTGTGGAATTCTGTGGATGACTCTCAAAAAGGCAGATTACATTTTTTTCTGTATCACTGAAAATCCACCCAATGTTTTCGGAATTTGAATCTACAAATGGAATTACAAATACGCAGTTTCAAGGGGTGCAGGTTCAAGTTTAAGCCATTGTGTTGTAGGCAGAGTTTGGCTGTGGGTTAGTTAGGGTGTGGTTGCTGGTGCCATTGTACTACAGGTCAAACATTTATACATTATTCATGTAATAAAACTTGTACTGTTGCTTAACCATTGACTTGTGACTGACTGTAATGACCGCTGTCTGTGTGTCTCCACTCCCTGTGCTGTAGCCTTTCTTGCCTTAGTGGCCTGGGCTTATCGACTGTTCCTGTGTCTTGTATATAAATTAATTAGCAGTGTACTAATATTATAATAATAACAATAATACTGTGTCAATTAGTTTCATGCAGGGTGAAACTTATATACATTTATTTTCACTCAGTTACTGCGCCTAGTGTCACTGAGTCTAGCAGCCACTACCACTAAATTATAGATTTGCCACATTGGTACTACCACTGCCAGTTGCAAAGCAACAACTGCAGCACCCAGCCAGGCAAATCATGAATATAATGCAAATTGCAAAAGCAGTACCAAGAGTAAATCAATATCACTCATCGTCAATTTGTTCTCTATTCTCTCTCTCTGCGCTAACTTCACACCAATATTTTTTTTATATATACATAAACATTAAAAAAAAGGGTGTAGTCGGCATTAATCAACTATCATGTGTGTTGGTGGAGTAATAACAATAACAATGCTTTAAAGAAGTGTGCAGATATATACTGTATTATATACAGTATAGCAAAGTTTCTAATCTTGCCGGGGGAACAAATATGGTCCTCTATATCAATCCATGCTCTTGTACCCCTTGCTGAGTTCCAGAGGAGTAGCTGGTCAGCTGAGAGGCCTGAAAATATTTCTGCAAATAGGGTTCAGCAAGACCTCCTAGCTTTGAGGGTCTGTTGTATTGTATTTAGAATTCTGTACCATTTACCTGACCATATGAACCTAGAGAAAAATGATGATTGACAAGGCAACCAGAATAACCTATGTGCACGCTCTATGACCAATTGAGGGCTGGGAAATATTCAATCCTTAGGTTAAACCCCTATATAGCCACTCACTAATATTGTTAGCTAAAATCTTTTATTAAACATATATACAATGAACCACATAACTTCATTAAAATTAGCAGGGAGAATAACACTTCAGTGGAGAAAATTGTATGATGGCTCTAGTTAAAGAGCCTGTCTAAATCCCCTGAACAGACAGTGGGAAAATGTGAAAAGAAAGGATGAGGAACCAAAATACACTAGTTCATATATCATAGAGTATGGGTCTATGCAAAATGAATCTGGGATCACTAGAAGGCACACACAATATAGAGATTACTGTAACTCTTCATGTGTGCTTGTCCATTATTGCACTGCTACACCATAATAGGTTCTGACACTCTTTATTTAGCTTTCCATCTGAAAGTATCGCACTAATTGCTACACACATGTAAATTCAAAGTTTGCAGTTGAATCCATTCCCATATAATATATACAAAATACACAAAATGCCCACCTATTAAAGGTAATAGACACTATAGATGTTGGAGGATCAGATCTTACAGGAAGGATGAATATACATATATCCCTCATTTAGACCATTCGGCTGCAATGTTTGTAAAGTAAAAATCCACTGACAATTTCTCTGCAAGAGACGTTTGTCCCAGTTTCCTTACCACGGGCCCCATGGTATATGTTAAATCCCACAGAATGTAAGGTAATGTGG
This sequence comes from Ascaphus truei, assembly GCF_040206685.1. Lineage (NCBI taxonomy): Eukaryota > Metazoa > Chordata > Amphibia > Anura > Ascaphidae > Ascaphus > Ascaphus truei. Next base: position 422,595,376 of record NC_134483.1, on the reverse strand, counting down.
GTCGTCATTGTGATATTGCTAGATGTGTCGTGCTACTGGAGTATCTTGCTCATTCCTAATCGAGCCCAGATGTTCACGTATCCTTACTTTCAAGGCATGATGGGCTTTCCCAACATTTTGAATACCACACATACACGTGATGAGGTATATGACTCAAGTGGTTTTGCAATTAATGAAATCCTTTATACCATGTATCTTAGGAATTACCGAATCTGGGAATTCTCTGATGGCTTTCATAAAAGGACAGGCCCGACATCTGCCACAAGGATAGGAACCAATTGGTTTCCTGTCACCCAACTATGTCCTGTTTTTCTTGACTGTGAAATGGCTATGAACCAGTCTATCTTTCAAGTTCTTGGCCCTTCTACAGGTCAGGTTGATGAATTTTTTAATACCTTGTGCAGATCCGGGTCGCTTAGCAGGATATGCCAGTGTTTACTAAAGATTTTCCGCAAATCACTCCATTGGTTGCTAAATGTACCAACGTATCAAATTACTTGTAATTCTATTGCCCCTTAATGTTGTTGCCTATCACTTAGGAGATGAACTTGTGTGGTGTCCTTTGCCCTAACATAGGCTTTATGTATAGAACTTTTAGTATAACCACGTCATAGAAATCTAGAACTCATATCTTTAGCTTATTTTTTAAACTCCGTCATGGTGGAACAATTTCTGCGCAATCTCAGAAATTGGCCTGTCGGTATGTTCCTTATTGTATGTTGTGGGTGGTTGCTATATGCACGAAGGAGGCTATTGGTAGACGTTACAACAGAAGACAGGGGTGCCCAATGCTACATCAAATTGACAAAACATATATGGTAATGAGTATAAAGTTTAAATACTTGAATAATAATAGTAATTACTTGGTTTTTTAATTAAACCCTATGGCCAAAGCGTCGTAAGCCTGCATACCAACGTCAAGGTAAACCAAAAATGCAGGTCCTTCTCCTCATACAGAGGTAACAGGAAGGGTTCACAGTTTTAGGTTAGGACCTGCATTTTTGGTTTACCTTGACGTTGGTATGCAGGCTTTTGACGCTTTGGCCAAGGGTTTAACTAAAAAAAACAAGTAATTACTATTATTATTCAAGTATTTAAACTTTATACTCATTACCATATATGTTTTGTCAATTTGATGTAGCATTGAGCACCCCTGTCTTCTGTTGTATACATTTGCCATGCTCAGTAGCACTCATTTTGGCATAAATATATAAAAAATATATATTCATGATGTGGTGGATGTAGGAGTTTGAGCTATCTGGGAATATGTGTGTTAATAAATTTCTGACTGGTAACAGTCTATGGAGGTTAGGTGGCACCTCCCCCCAGAGCTCGCCCCTCCCCACCTTTTTAACTTGGGAGGTTCTTGCAACCTGCTGAATGGACAGGACTCACTGCAGTTCCTTCCCCTCATACAGAGGTAACAGGAAGGGTTCACAGTTTTAGGTTAGGACCTGCATTTTTGGTTTACCTTGACGTTGGTATGCAGGCTTACGACACTTTGACCAAAGGGTTTAACTAAAAAAACAAGTAATTACTATTATTATTCAAGTATTTAAACTTTATACTCATTACCATATATGTTTTGTCAATTTGATGTTGCATTGGGCACCCCTGTCGTCTGTTGTATATATTTGCCACGCTCAGTAGCACTCATTTTGGCATAAATATATAAAAAATATATATTCATGATGTGGTGGATGTAGGAGTTTTAGCTATCTGGGAATATGTGTATTGGTAGACGTTTTTTTTCTGTATATGGTAGTTGTCAATTTACCGTCAGATTATTTACAGATTGTAAGGTCAAGAAAGTTCAGTGTGGTTAGACTTGCTTCAAATGTCAGCTTCAAGTTGTGGTTGTTGGTATTCAGTGTCTTAACAAAATGATTCAGGATCTCTCTGGGGCCTTTCCATAACATGCTGATATCGTCAATGTAGCGACCCCACCATTCGATGTGTTGGGTGTTCTCATCCAGGACATCTCCGAAGACCACCGTCTCCTCCCACCAGCCTAGATATAGAGTCACATAGGTGGGAGCGCAGGTGGTCCCCATAGCGGTGCCCTGGATTTGATGATAATACACCTGATCGAACAGAAAGAAATTCTTTGTTAAGACAAAGTCCAAAAGCTGCATGACAAAATCATTATGGGCATAAAAGCTTGTATCACTTTGTCCCAAGAAATGTTTCACAGCCCTCAGACTAATTGGATGTGGAATACTGGAATACAGTCCTTCCACATCCAGTCCTACAAGAAGAGTCTCTGGGCTCACTACTACATCCTCAAGTCTAAGTAAAGTGTCTTTGGTGTACGGTAAAAATGATGGCAAGGTATTTACAAATGGCCGTAGTATACTATCCACATACTTGCTAGCATTTGCTGTAAGGATTCCTAGTCCTGAGACAATTGGTTTCCCCGGAGGTGGTAACTTGTTTTTATGAAGTTTAGGCAAATTATAGAATGTGGCAACCTGTGGGCACTTCACCATAATAAAGTCTAATTTTTTTTTGGTAATGACTTTTTTACTTATAGCTTCTCTGAGGATGTGTAGTAACTAAATTTTAAACTCTTGAGTTGGATCTCCCTGTATAATCTTATAACTTCTGACGTCTGAAAGTAAACATCTACACTCCTGGGCATAATCATCTTTGTTCAGGATAACGATGTTTCCACCCTTATCTGTGGATTTGATCTCAATGAGGGGATCTTGTTCGAGGTCATAAAGTGCTTTGTGATGTGCATAGGAAAGGTTATATTTTGATGATGTCAGGGGTAACTCCATAATCTCAGTCGTCACCATTTTCACAAACACATCAACATTTGTACAAGTTTCTGAGGGAGGGGTAAAAGTGGAGGGACCCTTTAAGTCTGTGAAGGGGCCTTCGCCTGGGGTCCTGTTACCTTCGTCCAACAGTCAACCCAAGGCTTCCATATTTATGAGATCCATATTTGTAAAATTTTCATATAGTGTCCCCTGTAGATTGTTGAGTTGTCTCCTTTTGAAATATTTGTGAAGAAGTAACTTACGAGAAAATATATTAAGATCTTTTATACAATCAAATCGAATCAGGTCATTACTGGGGGAGAAAGAAAAACCTTTACTCAGTATATCCAGATGTTGTATATCAAGTTCTTTATGAGAAAGGTTAATCACTTGTTTCTTCTCCTCTTCCCTTTGTACGTGCTCTCTGCTTCTCTTGTGTCTGATACCCCCAGACCTCTCTGTCTCTTAGAAACCCCTCCCTTGCCCCGCCTGGTCTTCCGCGGCCTTGTTGAGTGTGCCTTCCTCGTATTTCTAAAAAAGGAAACTCTAAGTTACCTTGGGGTCCTGATCTACTAGGACCTGGGTGAGGGGTATCATCTAACTGGAGGTCTTGGTCAGTATCACTAGCAGAGTGCTCCCACTCTGTAGAAGACTCAGCAACTAGTGGTGCTTGTTTATTTTTAATTGTACCGAAAAATGTTGCCGTCTTTAAAATTTACGGAATCCCTGATAAATTTCTTTTGCTTCCTGATTTTGATGTCAGTTTTTAATCTCTCAATGCTCAATTTTAACTTGTTCTCTAAGTCTTCAAACTCAAATTGTCCAGTCCAAGTCTCAACGTCTTTTAATAACATGTCTATGTGTGCATTGGTATTTACTAATTTGCCCTTTTCATGTTCAAGCAAGAGTATCATTAGACTAGCTGAACATTTCAGCAACTGTGCTTCCCAGGCTTTATGAAACATCTCATCCAAGTTGTAATGGGATGGAGCCAAATTAAGTCGAAGACCCCAGGGGGCTACATCCAATTTGAGATAATTCTCTAGACTGGTTATTTCCCACCATATTCTTGCTTGTAATTTAAGGGCTTTTTCAAGATAATTTAAAAAATCCCTAAATGTCATTCCTGTCAGGGTCTGTATAAGTCCCTTTTTGTTCTAAGGAAAAGACTGTGGTGGCTTCAGTCTTCCAGGCATCAAAATCAGGTCTCACAGAAAGAAAACCTGCCATCTAATCTAAATGATAACCAAGGGCGTCTGGTAAGTGGGTTACTCACAGCAGCTGGCTGCTATGTCAATGCAGGCAGTAAAAATCAAATATGTGTAAACATCTTGGGAGCTGGTAGTTGGAAAAGAACTAGGTTCTTACAAAGATGTACTGTATGTATAAAAAGAGTTACTACCGCTTTCCTATTACAGTATATAGATACATGTGTTTATCAATCGGGTGCATACGGGAATATAGAATATCAGAGAAAAAGGATGATTGACAAGGCAACCTGAAGAATTCTCAATTGAGCCCTCAATTGGTCATAGAGAGTGCACATAGGTTCTTCGTTTGCCTTGTCAATAATCTTTTTCTCTGATATTCTATATTCCCGTATGCACCCGATTGATAAACACATTTATCTATATAATAGGAGAGCGGTAGTGACTTTTTTTATCCATATGAACCTAGCAATACTGCGCTGTGATAGGTAATATCTTTATCTAGGTCAGGACCGGGAGAGTCCGAAAGAGTTACAATATCCTGGGAAGGATGATTGCCGTAATCCTACCTATCCAAGACCTGCATTTTTTAATGGAAAGGTGCAAAATTCATAACTGACATCAATTTACATAGTACATCTACATACATATAGAAATAAGAAATTAAAATGTTAAAATTCTGAAAGTAAGGAATGGTCATAAGAATAAATATACATAGCAATTGTTATATTTAGATGACTTGTTTTATCTTAATTCACATATGAAGTGACAAATATTATGCAACTATAATCAATGCTATATCCTACATATGATTTATTTATTTGATCAGTTCTGTATTATGAACAAAAACTTTTAGCATTAAAATAAATAGTATGAAAACATATTTTACATATTTTTTTATAATGTTGCTATATGTTTTAATTTTTAAATAAACATTTACAAAGTCACTATTCCTTCAACTTTTGATAGCTCTGGCTGTTCATCCCTGCCCTCTCTTTAGCAGTGCACCAATTGTATCTAGTAACTGCTTGGTCACATGTTCTTACACACTGAACTTTTCATTCTGGGTAATTAAAAATCTTTTATTTCATAACCCTGAGCAGATAAAGAAAAAAAGAATAGTTGCGCCAACCGTATTTAAGATGAATGGTATAGTTCAGTCACGCATAAAAGATGCAGTCCTGCTGCCAGAGTTTCTTAGAGGTGATTCACCAACCTCTATAATTAACAATCATGAAATAAAATAATTCCCCGGCGCGTGGTTCCACTTTAACTTCAGGACACAAGAAATTATAAAGGAAAAAAAAACACAATCAGGAGTAATTAAAATACAATGAAACCTTGGTTAAGCTTGATAGGAAATAAACACATAAATCAGTGTTTCTTCAATAAGCATAGGGGAGACTTCCTGATAATACCTCAAAATTGGAGAAAAAACAAATATAGTGTAATACCATTTTATTAACAAATATTTAAAAAAGAGATTGAAAACTCACAAACAGCCAGCAGTCTAAGGCATTGAGAAGGAGTGCATCCAGAATCCACAGGCCGTCCTCCAGAGTCCCTGGTTGTCAATGTGGATCCTGCTCCAGCAGTCAAGGTGGTTCTTTGCAGGGATGTATCAGCAATGGGTGATCTCCTGGTTCTTGTGCACAAACCAGGTCTCTTCCTCTGCTGTTTTCCTTGCCGCAGCTTCCGCGTTCCCACTTTGCACATGCGCATGCGCGTCAGTCGCAATGCTGCCTCCAAGCTGGATGAGGCTACAACTCCTCAATACGGTGGCATAGCTGTTTCTCTCTGATCCTGTTTGTTTTTCGCAAAGTATATTTTCAGAGTCAGTCTCATCACATACTTCTGGGTGTCAATAAAGACTTTATCTGTGTCTTCTGGATACGGAGCTCTGGCGCCTGCAGCAGATACAGAATGCTGCGGCCAGGTTGTTAACTAATCAGACCTGTTCTTGCCACGTGACACCTGTTATCTGTTCCCAGTGCTGGTTGTCTGTAAAGTGGTGAGTTTGTATCTAGATTGCCATGCAGACATAATCAGGGTTCAAGCTATCCCTGACAGCAGAGGGAGAGACCTGGTCTGTGCACAAGCACCAGGAGATCACCCATTGCTGATACATACCTGCAAAGAAACACCTTGACTGCTGGAGCAGGATCCACACTGACAACCAGGGACTCTGGAGGACGGCCTGTGGATTCTGGATGCACTCTTTCTCAATGCCTTAGACTGCTGGCTGTTTGTGAGTTTTCAATCTCTTATTTAAATATTTGTTAATAAAATGGTGTTACACTATATTTTTTTTCTCCAATTTTGAGGTATTATCAGGAAGTCTCCCTTATCCTTATTGAAGAAACGCTGGTTTATGTAAGTGTATTTCCTATCAAGCTTAACCAAGATTTCATTGTATTTTAATTAATCCTGATTGTGGTTTTTTTCTTTAGAATTTCATGTGTCCTGGAGTTAAAGTGGAACCACTCGCCGGGGAATCCTTTTCTTTCATATCCCTGAGCAAACTGATAGATTACAGGACAACAGATTAATCTACTACTTAGCTAATCACTTGTCAGTGAGCAGATTGTATTCATGCACATACTGTACTGAGTTGAAATATTATATATACATTTTTAGAAAGGGCTGCTTGAATTGTAGCTTTAAGTGATATACAACAAAACTACATGATTGTCCCTTATATTCATGCACAACATTCACCCCTCATGCATGCAGTATCAATATTTTGTGGGTGAGGGACAATTGGCATTTTTGTTATAACAAAGGTGTTTTAGCTCCACATACCATAGCCAGATGGGCACGTACACATAATAGAGGTTTCATATACACGTTGTTTACAGATGAGAAACTATTATAACATTTGTGATACCATCACTGCTCTCTAGGGACTAGAATAGGGCAGCTATCGGACTTTTCAGGAGAGAGAGAGATGGAGAGAGCGAGAGAGAGAGACTGTTTTTCCCCAGAAAAGCGTGGGGATAGAAGTGCTCCCCAGCTGCGGAAGCTGGTAACAGAGGACCTACAGAGGAGTTTCTCTGGGCTCAACATGGGGCTGAGTTTCCCTAGGAAGAAAGGATGACAAGGCCGTGCTGAAACATGGATGTCAGCTCCAAAGAACTGACAGATAAGCAAAAACACTTTATTATTGTATGCAGAGACTGTGTTACATTGTTGCATTTGCCAGGGCATGTTTTGGCTTGAAAACCAGCTTAGCTGGCCATGCAGTCAGTTGGCGAAAGCTATGGTGTTGTTAGCTTTCCCTAAAGGCAATAGGTTTTAATTTTATGTGTTGTTATGATTTAAAGGGACGGTGGGCATGTTAGCATATGATTTAATCCCTGTAAATAAACCCCATGTAAGAAAAGTATGACATGTCCTGCCTGTAACTGGGGCTAAAAGATGCTACAACGTGGTGTGGGCATAACACATTGAAGTCAAAGGAATACGAACGACATTATACATATAATGAAAAAAATTATTATGGCTTACCTGAAAAATAGTTGTTGATAACATTACACCGTCTCTCCACCCCATTGGGGGTCTGCTCATGATCGCTTGCAACACGCCCATGAAGGTCCTCCTCGAGACCCTCCCGTATGTTGCCTGCAAGATTCTGATGCAGTGCAATGTTGTGTCGCAACATATCACTATGTTGTGACGGTAGGGCTTAGCCGACCTTCATTAATAAAGGTGGAGCGTGGCTGGCTGCCCCTGAAACTGTATGGCAAGGGCTGAGAGTGTCAGCTCTTGGGTCTAATATTGTACCTTACTGTGTTGCCCTGTAATGTTGTTATAAAACTACAATGCATTTTGTGCTTGTGCTATGTATGGGACTGCATACAGGACAAAAGGCAGCCACATGGGAATTAGCATTTCAATGCCACCAGCTCAGGTATAGGGATTGCTGGAAAACAGAATGACCCTGTTTTTTCCTATTTCATGGTCCCTTAGCCCTAGAACTGTGAAATTTCATGTGTGTCAGTTTTAGGGGGGATATTTGGGTGGAAATACAATTATTTTGGTTGCATGAGTTGGGGGGCCAAAGTTGCTGGTAACAGTTTAATTCTCCCCAGCGAGCAGGCATGATTTGCTGGTATGCAGGGTGAATTACACCGGGGCTTCCCTGTGTCCCCCAGACTCCTGGATTTCGAGCCCAAATATCCCCAAGTTATTTCCCTTATAAATATTAGGTCCCCCAAAGTATATTCTGTAATGAAGTATACTTTATATCATGTTTTGCGTTTACTATAAGGTTCTATACAGACAGCCCAGGCATATGGTTAAGGTAACAAAAACAAGGTGCACAACGCACATAGTGAAGTAAAGTAAAATGTATTATTCTAATAAAAAGTTAAAGGCTCTGCGTACATCAAAATGGTAAAAAACAAGCATTGGGTTAGTGGGGTTTCCACACGCTGAGTCCACTGGATCGATGCATGGCACAATTCTTCAGTGGAGACACTTGGAGCAGCAAGAGCACATCAGCAACCATCAAGCAGTAGAGCCTCCGTGTAGCACTTTGCTCGTCTGAGTGTCAGCCTGTGGAGTGTTAGGTGTAGGGTCCCGTAATGGAGTACGAAGAACTCCGTCTACCACGCACGCTCACTCCACGCACTTCCGGTACTTTGCTCAGATCTATTAGATGCCCACTGAGGACGTCTGGGACTCTCCTCCCTATCCGGGGTTATGTGAATAGTCCAGGGTGGCGTACAGCGATAACGAAGACGAAGTACTCCACCCTGGACTATTCACCTAACCCCAGAAAGGGAGGAGAGTCCCAGACATCATCAGTGGGTGTCTAATAGATCAAAGCGACGTACCGGAAGTGTATGGAGTGAGCGTGCGTGGTAGACGGAGTTCTTCATACTCCATTACAGTACCCTACACCTGACCCTCCACAGGCTGACACACAGACGAGCGAAGTGCTACCCAAAGCTCCATGGAGGCTCTACTGCTTGATGGTTGCTGATGTGCTCTTGCTGCTCCAACCATCTCCATTGAAGAATTGTGCCATGCAATGATCCAGTGGACTCAGCGTGCATCGTGTGGTAACCCCACTAACCCAATGCTTGTTTTTTACCATTTTGATGTACGCAGAACCTTTAACGTTTTATTAGAATAATACATTTTACTTTACTTCACTATGTGCGTTGTGCGCCTTATTTTTGTTTCCTTTCTCCAGCCACAGGGGTGTTGAGCCACCCCTCCACGACGGCTGATGACGCACTCCAGTAATTCACCCTATAAGGTCTTATCACCCCAATTGTGTCCTACTTAGCAGGTTTTCACGTGGAAGTTTGTTTTAGTTGCGCACTTATCACTTTCTTTTTTTGCATATGGTTAAGGTGCCAGCTAGTTTGCATAGAGTCCCTAGATGAAGGAGGAGATGGGATGTTGAGATGTGTTGGGGTGCTAAGTGGATGGGGCAAGGCAGAGTACTGGTTCTGCAGAACAGAGACCCCCTGGGGGGAAACCTTCTGGTCTGCTGGACGCAGTGGTGCCTGCCCAGTGGGAGGCAATGGGCTGGCTAAGGAAAAGATGTTAATCGTAGGTGCTTTTCCTATTGGCCAGACCATATGTCCCGCACCCGGGGCGTCCCGAGCTGTTTCAACATGCCCCCTGTCTCTGACATCATCAGCCATATGAGCCCTGCTCTGATTGGCTGCTGAAAATATTCCCACGCTCTGAGTGGCTGAAAGGCTCTGTCCATGTTCAAACATAGGAAACAGTAGACTCTAAAAGGTGCTGCTGCAGATTAGAGCTGTCTCTCTGTCTCTCAGTCTTTTGAGACTTGTAGATAGTCTTGGGACTGGTCCAGTGAAGTGCTGGTAAGGTTTCCCAGGGGAATTGCGATGCCAGGGAATTCCTAGCCAAGCTGAGGACTGGTTCTGAGGAGTGAAGTTACCTGTTCCAGGTGTATTCCAGCTCCGTGGAGTGAACAAGGTCAGCCTGTGCTGAAGCAGGCGTCTTGCACCTTGGAAAGCCTAGTTTTTACCCCCAGACCCAAAGTAAGTGTGTATATTCTCTGTATTTTGTATTTCTGTGTGTTTCTGAGGTCTTATCCGAATAAACCTCATTGTATTTCATTACTGTGTTTTGCCTATTGACTGATCCCTTAAATATAAATGGTGTTAAAAGTCTTGTGCTATCGTCACATATGTCAGAAACCTTTTTAGGCGAGTACTGTAGGGCACCACCTGATCTATCAAGACATCTGATCCAACTTTTCAACAGTCCAAACGTACACTCAATAACCGATAGAGTGGATATGTGTGTGACGGTAGGGCATAGCTGGCTTCATTAATAAAGGTGGAGCCTGGCTGGCTGCCCCTGAAACCGTATGGCAAGGGCTGAGAGTATCAGCTCTTGGGTCTAATATTGTACCTTACTGTGTTGCCCTGTCATTTTGTTCCCCTTATACTGTCCCCCATAGGGTTAGAAACTGGAACGTGTTTGTGGGGTTAACTGTGTAAGCCCAGTGGGCTAGTTAATGCATTCTTTGTGTATTCCCTTTGACTCATGGGCCCGTAGCTGCCTGTGCGAGCTTATAAGTGGGTTGCCTTGTATAGGTGGCCTCATGAGAAATAGCTGCAGGGCAGCGACTTCTGGAACATGAGGAAAAGGGGGAATATTTTAAGCTGCATTGTCTGCCAGCAACGTATTAGAGCTGGTGTCTTAGAGAAGGTTTTAAAACCCCCACATTATAGGTGCAAATGTTGGGGTGCAAGCTCTTGTGTCCAAATGTTAGTTTTGCTGTGTTTTAAAACTTCAATGCATTTTGTGTTAAAAGTCTTGTGCTATCATCACATATGTCAGAAACCTTTTTAGGCAAGTACTGTAGGGCACCACCTGATCTATCAAGACATCTGATCCAACTTTTCAACACTCCAAACGTACACTCAATAACCGATAGAGTGGAAATGTGTGTGACGGTAGGGCGTAGCCGGCTTCATTAATAAAGGTGGAGCCTGGCTGGCTGCCCCTGAAACCGTATGGCAAGGGCTGAGAGTATCAGCTCTTGGGTCTAATAGTGTACCTTACTGTGTTGCCCTGTAATATGTTATAAAACTACAATGCATTTTGTGCTTGTGCTATGTATGGGACTGCATACAGGACAAAAGGCAGCCACATGGGAATTAGCATTTCAATGCCACCAGCTCAGGTATAGGGATTGCTGGAAAACAGAATGACCCTGTTTTTTCCTATTTCATGGTCCCTTAGCCCTAGAATTGTGAAATTTCATGTGTGTCAGTTTTAGGGGGGATATTTGGGTGGAAATACAATTCTTTTGGTTGCATGAGTTGGGGGGCCAAAGTTGCTGGTAACCGTTTAATTCTCCCCAGCGAGCAGGCATGATTTGACGGTATGCAGGGTGAATTACACCGGGGCTTCCCTGTGTCCCCCAGACTCCTGGATTTCGAGCCGAAATATCCCCAAGTTATTTCCCTTATAAATATTAGGTCCCCCAAAGTATATTCTGTAATGAAGTGTACTTTATATCATGTTTTGCATTTACTATAAGGTTCTATACTGACAGCCCAGGCATATGGTTAAGGTAACAAAAACAAGGCGCACAACGCACATAGTGAAGTAAAGTAAAATGTATTATTCTAATAAAAAGTAAAGGTTCTGCGTACATCAAAATGGTAAAAAACAAGCATTGGGTTAGTGGGGTTACCACACGATGCACGCTGAATCCACTGGATCATTGCATGGCACAATTCTTCAATGGAGATGGTTGGAGCAGCAAGAGCACATCAGCAACCATCAAGCAGTAGAGCCTCCGTGTAGCTTTGTGTAGCACTTCGCTCGTCTGAGTGTCAGCCTGTGGAGGGTCAGGTGTAGGGTCCCGTAATGGAGTACGAAGAACTCCGTCTACAACGCACGCTCACTCCACGTACTTCCGGTACTTTGCTCAGATCTATTAGATGCCCACTGATGACGTCTGGGACTCTCCTCCCTATCCGGGGTTATGTGAATAGTCCAGGGCGGCGTACAGCGATAACGAAGATGAAGTACTCCACCCTGGACTATTCACCTAACCCCAGAAAGGGAGGAGAGTCCCAGACATGCTCAGTGGGTGTCTAATAGATCAAAGCGACGTACCGGAAGTGCATGGAGTGAGCGTGCGTGGTAGACGGAGTTCTTCGTACTCCATAATGGGACCCTACACCTTACCCTCCACAGGCTGACCCTCAGACGAGCGAAGTGCTACCCAAAGCTCCATGGAGGCTCTACTGCTTGATGGTTGCTGATGTGCTCTTGCTGCTCCAACCATCTCCATTGAAGAATTGTGCCATGCAATGATCCAGTGGACTCAGCGTGTGGTAACCCCACTAACCCAATGCTTGTTTTTAACCATTTTGATGTACGCAGAACCTTTAACGTTTTATTAGAATAATACAGTTTACTTTACTTCACTATGTGCGTTGTGCGCCTTGTTTTTGTTTCCTTTCTCCAGCCACAGGGGTGTTGAGCCACCCCTCCACGACGGCTGATGACGCACTCCAGTAATTCACCCTATAAGGTCTTATCACCCCAATTGTGTCCTACTTAGCAGGTTTTCACGTGGAAGTTTGTTTTAGTTGCGCACTTATCACTTTCTTTTTTTGCATATGGTTAAGGTGCCAGCTAGTTTGCATAGAGTTCCTAGATGAAGGAGGAGACGGGATGTTGAGAGGTGTCGGGGTGCTAAGTGGATGGGGCAGGGCAGAGTACTGGTTCTGCAGAACAGAGACCCCCTGGGGGGAAACCTTCTGGTCTGCTGGACGCAGTGGTGCCTGCCCAGTGGGAGGCAATGGGCTGGCTAAGGAAAAGATGGTAATCGTAGGTGCTTTTCCTATTGGCCAGACCATATGTCCCGCACCCTGGGCGTCCCGAGCTGTTTCAACATGCCCCATGTCTCTGACATCATCAGCCATATGAGCCCTGCTCTGATTGGCTGCTGAAAATACTCCCACGCTCTGAGTGGCTGAAAGGCTCTGTCCATATTAAAACATAGGAAACAGAAGTCTCTAAAAGGGGCTGCTGCAGATTAGAGCTGTCTCTCTCTCTCAGTCTTTTGAGACTTGTAGATAGTCTTGGGACTGGTCCAGTGAAGCTCTGGTAAGGTTTCCCTGGGGCATTGCGATGCCAGGGAATTCCTAGCCAAGCTGAGGATTGGTTCTGAGGAGTGAAGTTACCTGTTCCAGGCGTATTCCAGCTCCTTGGAGTGAACAAGGTCAGCCTGTGCTGAAGCAGGCGTCTTGCACCTTGGAAAGCCTAGTTTTTACCCCCAGACCCAAAGTAAGTGTGTATATTCTCTGTATTTTGTATTTCTGTGTGTTTCCGAGGTCTTATCCGAATAAACCTCATTGTATTTCATTACTGTGTTTTGCCTATTGACTGATCCCTTAAATATAAATGGTGTTAAAAGTCTTGTGCTATCATCACATATGTCAGAAACCTTTTTAGGCAGTACTGTAGGGCACCACCTGATCTATCAAGACATCTGATCCAACTTTTCAACAGTCCAAACGTACACTCAATAACCGATAGAGTGGATATGTGTGTGACGGTAGGGCATAGCTGGCTTCATTAATAAAGGTGGAGCCTGGCTGGCTGCCCCTGAAACCGTATGGCAAGGGCTGAGAGTATCAGCTCTTGGGTCTAATATTGTACCTTACTGTGTTGCCCTGTAATTTTTTTCCCCTTATACTGTCCCCCATAGGGTTATAAACTGGAATGTGTGTGTGGGGTTAACTGTGTAAGCCCAGTGGGCTAGTTAATGCATTCTCTGTGTATTCCCTTTGACTCATGGGCCCGTAGCTGCCTGTGCGAGCTTAAAAGTGGGTTGCCTTGTATAGGTGGCCTCATGAGAAATAGCTGCAGGGCAGCGACTTCTGGAACATGAGGAAAAGGGGGAATATTTTAAGCTGCATTGTCTGCCAGCAACGTATTAGAGCTGGTGTCTTAGAGAAGGTTTTAAAACCCCCACATTATAGGTGCAAATGTTGGGGTGCAAGCTCTTGTGTCCAAATGTTAGTTTTGCTGTGTTTTAAAACTTCAATGCATTTTGTGTTTGTCCTGTGGGAAAAAAACAGTTTGGTGACAAAAGGTAGCCACATGGCAATTAGCATTTCAAAGCAAAAGGCTCAAGTAATTGGATTCCCTGTGCAAAACCAGGTAGATTTGTGCACATGGCCAAGGGGAGGGGAGCCATTTGGTTTACAGGATATCTCTCTTTGTTCCCTCCAGACTGGTAGGAGCTTTGAAGCCTGGAGGCATGAGACTAGCTAAAAACGGCCCTGTATGTTAAAACTCATAAGCACGATTTCCATTGGCAAAGTTTTTAATCTTTTCCTCCTATGAGTGCGTACACAATCTCAATCCCTGCTGTAATTGGCAATCAGGCCCCTCAGTGTATTAGGAACAGTCTCCTCACCGGGGAGGAGGAAAGGCAGCGGGCACCGCCGTGCAGCAATAAAGCGAAGGCTTGACTGTGCTATGAAATACTTTATTGGTACATGGATATAAAAGTGAAGGGATGGCACCCCCCGCGCCTCTAACGCGTTTCACCCACGCTGGGGCTTTTTCAAAGAAAAAAGCCCCAGCGTGGGTGAAATGCGTTCGAGGCGCGGGGGGTGAAATCCCTTCACTTTTTTATCCATGTACCAATAAAGTATTTCATAGCACAGTCCAGACTTCGCTTTATTGCTGCACGGCGGTGCCCGCTGCCTTTCCTCCTCCCCGGTGAGGAGACTGTTCCTGTATTTTCACATCAGCTGGAGCACGCCAAGTACAGATAAAGAAAAAGAGACCGGAGGAGTTAAAAGACACAGTGTGTAATTTATTCATTGCTGGAGCTTCCCCAGGTAATGTGGCTGATATATTGAAATGGGACTCATGTATGGGGGCTGGGTGGGTCTTAGGACTTCCCCCAGACAACCCTTTACAGTCACCGTGAGAAAACATCCCTAATAGGGGTTATTTATCATTCAGCTCCCTTACTCCTATCTCCATCCGGACAAGCAGCTTTTTTATTATTTTTGTGGACTGACATATACTCTGAGCACTGGTTAATTGAGGGGGTCACACCTCTATCTTTTTCCCTCGGTGTATTAGGTAGGCAAGCCAGCCTATATAAGAGCATGCAGTAAAGCAGCTCTCTCTCTTTCACCTGCCTGTTTTCCTGATGTGAAGACACGCTGCTGCTGGGCCTCTAACTTGTGCTTCTGAGTGAAAGAGCTATTCACACAGAGAAGCATGGGGGAGGAAAGCCATAGTCAGAAGGCTGGATTCTGGTCCAGGAGTCCAGAACCAGTGTTCTATCAAGGTAAGCCTTTGCTTAAGCAGGCGCCTTGCAACTAGGAAAAGGCTAGATCTCATTCCCCATACCCCAGTAAGTGTATATTCTTTGTTTTTTGTATTTCTGTGTGTTTCCGTGGTCTTTTCTGAATAAACCACAATTTATTTTACTGCCTATTTTTCCTTGTGACTGAACCCTTAAATATAAAGGTGTTTTTGTCCTGGTCTCCAGTGACAGTGTGCCGCATTGTAACACACCTATGCAGGTGTTTGAGGGTTTCCCAGTGGGGTTAGGAGCCACGGTTGGATACCATATCCTGAATCACCTATAATATAGCGACAGTAACCATTTATCCACATCTTACAATGTAGTTATTTGTATTTATGTACATAAATTATATTTTTTATTGCCTTAAACATTCAATAGCTGAACAAGAGCAATGTAGTATCAGATGTGACGTGCTTAGCAGTATATGAGTTTCATACAACATGCAGGTATCGGTGTTTGATACATAAATTCAGATTGCCAGTGTGCTAAATGACATATTCATAGTACAGGCATGAATAATTGGCAATATTAAATGTTTCTATGGTAGCTCCAGCTAAGCTGAATATTGTGACTGACATTACAGCTGCATTGTATAAAAGAGGTGTGTATGTGTGTCTATACTGCATACAGTATGTGCTTAACTGTATTGACATGAGCATTTGTATGATAAAGTACATAGAAAACATTACAACATGTAGCTTATCCGATGTTTAACTATAGATCTGAGTATACAAAACTGTATATATTTACTTATATATTACTATTATCTATAAAAGGCCACCAGCCAACATTGCCAAAAGTGCCCGCCCCAAATGCAAGATTGACTGAGGATTTTCCCAGAATATATGAATCGTAGCAGGAACCAGGAAATTTGGCTACCACATTCAGAATTTTCATGTTGGCATTGCATACAACCTGCACATTTATGGAGTGATAGTGTTTCCTGTAACGGTACACATGCTCCATTTCACAAGGTGGGGTCAGTGCAACATGTGTGCAATCTATTGCACCCATCACACAGGGTAGCCTGACTATGTTATACAAGCCATTCCTGACTTCCTGCCACTCTGTATGCTCTCTAGGACAAGAAATATAAATCCTAGTTTGTCTAGTCAGTGCACATAGAAACTGGATAAGGGCACATGAAAATGCTGACTGCGAGACTCCGCCTACTATGCCCACAGTTGTCTGAAAAGACGCAGAAGCAAAAAAGGTAATGAGCTCAGCATTTTAACAAGGTCAAGGACTGCAGGACCTCAGCCTTTTAAGGGTTTGAGATCTTCTCTTAACTCTTCATAAAGAGTCAAGATTGCTGCTGTACTCAAGCGATATTGGATGATTATTTTGTCCTCAGTCAGCCCCTCCAAATGTGTTCTTACACGGTATAACCGTTGGCGGGCCACCACCTCTCTCCTCTCCCTCCTCCCCCTCCTCTCCCTCCTTTCCTCTCCCCTCTCCCTCTCATCTCCTCCCCTCTCCCCCACCTCTCCTTCCCCTCTCCTTTCCTCCCCTCTCTCTACCCTCCCCCTCTTTCTCCTTTCCTGTCTCTTGTGTCTCTCCTCTCTGTCCTCCAAAGCCATGGTTCTCTTTCTCATCATAATCTGTTGAAAAACTCTCTCCATCTCTGCATCCGCCATGTCTACCACGAAGTAAGTATGACATTTGCTTGGTTTAAGTAGGTATGTAACAAAGCCACCTGACTCCAAATAATGATAGCAGTTAAAAAATGTTTTTATTTGGAAACAATATCCTCCATGTGGGTTTACAACCAATGAATATCAGTGGCGTAAAATGCCCTGATCATTATAACCTGATATTTATTGAAAATCTAACATACCTATTTGTAAACCTTGCTTAGACAATGAAAATCAGATGTTTCAAATGCCATGATTTGTCACGTACCCAACAGTAACATATTTGTGTGGCAATTATCGCTTAGTGATAATTGTTAGTAAACCTTGGAAGCATTTTGACCTGAAAATTGCCCCCTCCCACTACCCACCACCAAAATCTTAAAATGTTAAAAGTTATAAAGCGTGAAGGATTGATTGAAAGGGCCATGCAGTAATTGTATTGAACAAAGGAATACTGCAGTTTTTGATCGATGACAGAAGAAAACATTTATTGAATAGGTAACCCATTATTGTAAAATCTAAAAATGTATGTTTCCATTGAGGCCATACTGTATGTCACCACTGTCACAATGATTAGCTTTATATGTTAAAGCTGCAGTTCAAGCTTCCGTTTTAATTTAACAAAATTATTTATTTCCATTGAATACACACTGACAAGTGATTAGCTAAACTGCTGATCTATTTGTTGTCCTGTAATTGGTCGTTTTGCTCTGTGTTATTTAATTAAGTGTTATTGTAACACAAAGTAAAGTTCTGTGTAGAAGATCATGTGACCAGACAGTTACTAGATATAAATGGTGCACTGCTACAGAGAGGGCTGGGCTCAAGAGTCAGAGCCTATCAGAAGGGGATGGGTTTGGGACTCAAAATGTTTTCTCTAGAAACATAAATGCCTGTTAAATGAGAATAAATAAAAAAATGTACTTAAATATATTTGTAATAGTTATATTAATTTTTAAATGCTACACGTATTTTGTCATAGTACAGAACTGATTAATTAGAAAAAACACACATGTATGATTAGGCTTGAACTGCACCTTTAAGACCTCCCTATTGGACTATCTCTGACCTGCTGAACGGAAACCTTCATGAACCCCCAGATAATCCTAACATCGACAAGTGATATTTAACACCTTTATAACATAAGCGGTGACACAATAAGGTCTGAAAGCTGAACGGTTATATTTATTTGAACCCCTAATTTTCAAAAGCACAGGCTCACAACTAAAATCCAATATGTGTCAGCTCCAAAGACTCCCGGCTTAAATCCTATCTGTAAAGCATCTTGGCAGCTTCACACGAAAAAATTTGGCGAGAGGATTTAGGGAGAAAATCACCATTCTAGAGCCTCGATAAGCCTCGATAACCTTATTGAGGCTACTAGATTTGCATGAGTTTGAAAACTGGCGCTTAGTGGCTTATCGCCGCTTACTTGGTGATTTGTTTTTGACGGCAGAACAAATTGGCATTTCAACCTACTTATCAACGCTTACTGAATCGCTGTAGGAATTTTTGCTCGATAACAGCTAAACAGCCTCGATAAGTGGGTTATGAAGGCTACTAGCATAGGCCCCAATGCCTTTTTCATCTGACCTACTGGCTTTATCTTCACTTTGAAACACTGCAGTGTATGCTGCTGCTCCGGATGCCTTCCCCCCGTCTTCTAATTTGGATTTTTGCCGAGATCCAGGAGGCACGCCACGGAGGGAGTGTGGGCATTCATATAGCTGCTGCAGATGCTGAATATGCACAGTCACCAGGACTGACAGGACCAGCATAGCCGCTATAGTTTCATTGCCCTGAAATGCACTACATGGATTGGGGGTCCCACACAGGAGATAAGATGCAATTTTTCTTCGCCTCTGAGTCCTCACCCAAGTGCTAGGTGCCAACTCAGCACCATTATCTCTCTAATCCCACCACAGAATATTACAAAGAAAAGACTCTATGTTAGCACAACCCCAGAGTGCATGACAGCACAATACTCACTCTAGTTCAACATATCCAGATGAGTGACGTGGACCCCCAAGAGCTGACCCTGACAGGTTATGATGTTCACTACGTCTGTGGGGTCCATTTCGTGTAGGATACAAACCCAAAGGGCATGGGTAGGGAGTTATATGCCGACCTTGGCGTGGTATCAGAGTCCTAAAAATGCACGGAAGTCATATCCGGTTCCGGTCTAGGGAGGAAAGAATGGTCGCAATCGGTTCTGGGGTCGAGGCCGGCGGCAGGCAGGAATGGTCAGATTATAGTTCCAAGGCCAAGTTAGGAAGAATACAAGGCAGCAGTCAAAAACCAAGTCAATAGCAATGACAGGGGAAAAAAACAGCACAAGGAAGCATACCCAGTATAACAATACTTTGCATGGGCACTGGCTGAGAACAACCGGTTGTTATTTAAAGCCCTGGAGCAGGTGCAACCAATCAGAGTTAGGGAAAGGCTGACTTCCTGTTTTGGTAGTCATATTAGTTGGGGCATGAGCATTCTAGTCCTTCGACCATCTTGGATTCAGAGCGAAACTTCACAATTCCACACTGAAACCAACAAAAACATCCATCTGTAGATTGGGTACTAGAAAAGACAGAAAGATTTGAAAGACAGAGAGAGAGACCGACAGAGACCGACAGAGAACTTTCTAAATTAATGTGTCTCCAGTTTTATATATATCCCCTAAAACGTCCCTCCAAATAAATTAGGGAGGCAAATTAATGCCTGTGCTGGAAAAGGAGCACACAAGAGGTAAAGGGCTGGGAGATATGCGAATAGATATGCAAAGTATATTTACTGCTGCGGCCAAGTTTATTCGAGCATTTGCCCGTTCTTGGCCGCAGCAGTAGCCTGGCGCGCGCCCGAGAGTGACGGGCGCGCGCCGAAGCAGCGGAAGAGCGCCCTCCGATCGGGGCGCTCTCCCTACCGCTGCCGGGTCCGCCGGGTCCCCCGGAACCCCCTGCCGCTGTCCCGCGATCGCGGGACATCAGGGCTCCCTCGGGGAGCCCTTGCACGCGCGTGCAGGGGGCGCACGCTCCCGAAGACGCGTGACCGCGCGTCTATGACGCGCGGCACGCCGAGGGGCGGCCACTAGCAAGCCGGGAAATCTCCCGGCTTGCGGATCTGGCCGCAGTGTGATAAAGTGTGTCGGTAGTGTAAATGAGTGCCATCCCACACTTCCTAAAATAATTTCCATACCAACTACTGTATATACAGTAGAGTTTATAAGCCAAAGGTATCAACCTAATGACTGGAATGGTGTCAGACCCAACAGAACTAGAAGACACAACAACTTCTGTGCTAGGTCACATCTGCAATGTGCTACAATCTTCTTTCCACAAAATGCAAAATAGAAGAACAAAGTTACGACTACTGATGCAGCGGCCATTATTTGTACACTTCACGCGGCAATTAATGTGGGAAACCGTGATCACAACAGGGACAAAGCTTGCTGTGTTTAGAGAACTGACCGCGGTGCATTAGCTTCCCAAAGCAGGGACCCCTGCTGTGTTAATGCTACCGGCATCTGCCTGTGTGTTATAGACGCGCAGAAAGAGAGTCTGAATCAGTCCCTCTAACTGCGCGCCTCTCACAGGCGATCGCGGGGGTTTTATTACATTTCTAAAATTACAGTTTTGTAGCAGGGGTTCTCCTGAGCTGAACAAAGTTTATTTCAGCCTTGGAGACCCCCTACTTCCCGAGTTACAGGCCCAGTTATGTAAGCAGCTTCATTACCTTAGCAATGCCCGCTAAGGCAATGAAGGGGTTAAGGCACAGGTGGCAACCATGTGTGTAAAAAACCTAAAACATGGCCTACACAGTACAGTACGTTTAAATAAATCACCCCCCCCGTACCACCAAACACACATAATGTACAGTACATTACATTAATGGGCCAAATAACTATTATCCAGATATGGATAATAGATTATTTGGCCCATTATTAAACACATTAACTACAGTAGCATAATAAAATAAATACAGTTCTACTGTACTTACTACCACCGCAATACAGTACTAGTACATTCTGACACATACTACACTACAGTACTGTATGCCAAGCAATGCTCTAAATAAAATAAAATAAATAAATTACCATAAATCAATCCATTCACAAATCGATTACAATACAATCCAAATCAATTACTGTACACAATTCACTATTCAAATCCTAGAAACAAAACAAGGAATCAGAAATAAATTACCATCAATCATCTAAATCTAACCAAAAATAAGCCACTATTAAAAAGCAAGCCCCCCTGAAATAAACCATAGCAAACACATTTGCACACCAAGCTGCAAAATACAGTTAAAAATGCATCAAAAAAAGCAAGAAAACATGAGCAATACTGTACAAGCTTTTATTTTCTCTGTATTATGCATATCCATAGGGACATACATAAATACAGAGGCAATAAATGGACATAAAAAAGAAAACAATCAAATTAAAAAAAAATTCAAAAATTGTAAAAGCTAAATAAAATACATTTCTTTTGTAAACTTACCATTACTTGTCCCACTCACCGACTCCCATTGACACTGCTTACTATCGAACCAATCCACGCACAGGAACCCATAAAATAATAAACCATAAAATAATAAACCATAAAAAAATAAATCCTAAAAACAATCCAGTGTCTTCTATTTGTAATCCATTCCGTCTGTGGAGTCTTCATCTGTATTCTTTATCTGCTCTTCTTCTGTTTGGGGGGGGAGTTTGATACTAATGTGGGGGAGCAGGGGGTCTTCCGAGATAAACAAACTTTATTTCAGCCTTGGAGACCCCCTACTTCCCGAGTTACAGCCCAGTTATTGGTGCCCGTATCCCTCTAGTCCCGCGGTCACGTGACCCACAGGATTTTAACATGGCGGGGATACCGGCACCCCATAACTGGGCTGTAACTCGGGAAGTAGGGGGTCTCCAAGGCTGAAATTAACTTTGGTCATCTCAGGAGACCCCCTGCAAGAAAACTGTAATTTTAGAATTTTAATAAAACCCCCGCAATCGCCTGTGAGAGGCGCGCAGTTAGAGGGACTGATTCAGATTCTCTTTCTCCGCGTCTATTACACACAGGCAGACGCCGGAAGCATTCACACAGCAGGGGTCCCTGCTTTGGGAAGCTAATGCGCCTCGGTCAGTTCAAAAAAATAATGCGCCAAAACCGGGGAGAATAAGGGGATCATATCGTTTTCCAATTCGTGATCCGTTCGAATAATGGCTGCTGCATCAGTAAGTAGTTCAATACAAATCCAGTCATGCTACCAGGTCCACGTTACCATGAAAGCAGCCACTATAAAGATTCAGGGAATAAACAGAAAAAAATGACAAGTGCAAGTTATACTTTAAGTGAAAAATATGTGCAGTGCACAATTGTGATAAAAGTGTAAAAATTAAATTTAAATAAACCATATTTGGCTAATAGGGCTTTTGCCCATTCCTGTGGGGGGAGGGGTTTCTTTGCGGGTGGAGGGTGTGGGTGATGGAGGTAGTTGCGGTGGGGTTGGTGGTTAGGCCTCCGAGGTGGGTAGCGGAATGGGTTAACCCCTTAATTACCTTAGTGATAGTAGCAGCTAAGGTAGTGAAAGCATTAACCCTTCCATCAACACTTCCGGGAGGCCACACCACCCACCCTGGGGCAACTACATCCTTCACTCACTCCCTCTACCACCAACAAACCAGGTACTGCTGTTTAACCCCTTCATTACCTTAGCAGTTAGCCACTAAGGTAATGAAACTACTTTTATTTTATTTATATTACATAGAATTGAACCGGGGGCTCTCTGGAGCTGAACCCCATTACATTATGGTCGGACACCCTGCTTCCCGATGCACAGGTTGCACTATGGGGTGCCTGTATCTCCTATAAATGTAAATATCCTGGTTACTTGGGCCATGATGCAGTACATTTAAATTTGCAGGAGATACAGACACCTGATGCGTAGGCCTGTCTTTGGAAGCATGGAGTTTCTGGACCTGAAAGTACTGTGGTTTAGCTCCGGAGATCCCCTGCTTCAATTCTATGTAATATAAATAAAATAAAAACAGCATGATTACCTGTTAGAACTGTGCAGAGAAAGGGACACCTTCTGTCTGCTCTCACTGCACAGCTCTTCCAGAATGGTGTCGACCCGGTAAGATTAACGCCGTGGGAGTCCCATTCAGAAGCAGGGATCCCTGATGTGTTAATCATGATTGGAAATTCCCCCCTACACTGCACTTGGCTGTGATAAATCTGCCCTTGGGTCGTGGTTCATCCGCTCTAAGTGTAGGGTAGGGTGGTGATGAATCATGCTTCATCTGTACACCCACACACAAACATAAAATATGTGTAATTGTGTTTTTTTATTTTTTTTGTAATTGAAGTCTTAGTGTAAATTGGGTTAATGTTAGCTCTATTATCCACATTTGGCTAGTAGGGCTAATGATCACTCCTGTATAGGAGTGGTTAGGTTTGTTGGGGGGTGGGGTTTAAAGGGGGGTAGTACGGTGTTCAATGAGGCATAATAGAGTGTAAGGGGTTAGAAGAGGTGGGTTATTGGACTGAGTTTAAACACCCAGGGAGAGGGGAGAGAATCAAAGTGATGTTTAACCCCTCTAATACCATATCAGTTATAATGCTTTGACATAGTATGTATGCATGTAGTATGTTAATTAGGATATTTATATTAAAACCTTGGGTACCTTTGTGGCTATGAAGGCATGTATAATGCATGTCCTTATGACCACTGTGACTACCAAGAGGTAAATTATTTCTTTAATTTGGAAGGCAAATGCCAGGTATATTTTCCAGTGAGGCAGTGTTAATGCCAGATAGCGCCAGGGAAGTCTTATCTGTTAGCCATATGGAAATGAGAGGCCTAATGGATGTTGTTTTGGCATATATTTAGCTTTATGGATCTCAGTTAAAGTCAGGGAAGCTAACGACCGTTAACTATTTAAACGTGATTTAATTCCCCTGACTTAATGGAGCTTTGTGGATCTACAGATGCAGCGGACGTTATTCGAACAAATCACGGAGCCAGTTTCGTGTGCGCTGCTGTACTCCACGCGGCATTAACGCGGCCAATCGCCCCAGGCACAAGTGTTGCTTTGTTGAATTTCATTGAGTCTGTTTCTTTGTGTGAAATGAAATGAATGAATTATAATGTGTACAGTACTGTGCTACTGTTTAACACTAAAATGCAATTTTCTGCACTCGCTTCATAAGGCGGGAAAGGGCGGTATGTTTGGAAGAAATTCTGCACCATGACATGGTATTCCGAGGTATACAACGCATGAATTGTTCGAATAACGGCCACTGCATCTGTACCTCTAAATTGTCATCAATGCATGTAAATCCTCCATAATATTGGGTGCCAGTCCAAATAAGCAGGACTGACAGTTAAGTCTGTTTGCATAATTACCTAAGTGATAGTCTAATGAAAGTCTAGATTTTAGTGCTAGTGCCTTAATTTACTAGATGCAGTAATCACTCTGAGGAGCAATTAACCTTAAAATAACATTGCCATGTTGGGCTGGGAAATGTACAGTAGTCTGGTTGGCTCATATAATGGAAGTAGAGTTCTGAATTCTCATTGTCCTTCAAATTGAAAATCAAATTATTGTCTGTCACAACAGATTAATGGTAAAGCAGTTGTACAAGCAACAAGTTAAAACTTTATTCAATCAAAAACAGCAAATAACTTGTACATGGAAGTGAAATTATTGCATGTTACTGTGCTTTCACTTTATTGCAACAGCAATATATATTGCTATTGTAAGTGGGGCTTTAAAGGACAAGACGATTGTGTTAATAAATGCTTTCAAGTTTCAATTTCTTCGTTCTTTCAACTGTATCTGTTGTACTAAAGTAAAAAAAAAAACTGAACTAAGCAAATGTTTCTTTGTCCTCCCATTTTTTTACTAACATCACTTTCTGGTTTTCAGTTTCCATGACATCTAGCTATGATTTCATTTTAAACATTTATGTTACTTTTAGGTAATAAAGGAATCCAAATAGGTATAATAGAACAAATGATGAAAATGTTTAAAAGAGATTGATTTCACTCTAGCATTAAGACTCTAAGCATATCCAGCTGGTTTATTGATGTCAGGCAAATATTACATTTTGACAGATCTTGACTCATGGCCCAAAGCAAACTGCTGATAGAGTGCAGGCTAGAAGGCTATGCATATACCAACACCACTGCTTACAGTCTGACTCCTTTGAGCAGTGTCACTTTCCTGTTATTTTGGATCGATTCCAAAAACTAAACAGTATAACAGCTGGTCTCAATTATCATAACTGCAGTGTGGCTAAATGCACAAATGGCTAGTCTTCCTCTGGCTCCATAGCTAATAAATTAGTTATTTAATCATTTGACAGGGTCGCTAGTGTTAAATTACTCTTATGCTCCAGGTCTTATTTTTGCTGCATGTATAGAATACTGTACATGCATTGTTTTCTTCAATATTACACATACACTGTACATGTAATTTGTGACAAATGTATATGGCAGAATTGTGATTCCGTTATTTTTACTTGGCTTTCTATCATGTGTTGGTACAACACATCAATAAATTATTCAAAACCATGCCACATAATCAACATTTGTTCTGCATTAAATCATGCCAATTTTGATTTTTTTACAATGTTTTACAGTATTTTAACAAATACAAAGTTAGTCATGTCCCTCCAGATTCTATGCAATGCTTTGCACACTTCAGCTTGAAGTTGCGGGATTCCAAAATAGTTTCTTTAAAAAATATAAGATGTATACAGTTACAAACTTAAATCTTTCTCTGTAAATTTATGAATAGTGAGACAGAAATCAAGATGTGAGTGTATTTTTCATTTAACATTGACATTGTACAATGTTCATAAACTTTTGTGGGAAGGTGAAGGTGACAATTTTATTTTTTAAAATTCAGTCTACAGGGAGATAAAGGGACTTATTCAAGGGCATAATAAGCGGTCTTTGGTTTTTGAACCTTGAACATTTATCACATGCATCTTTTAAATAGAATTTCACCAGGCAACAAGGACCTCAAAAGTTATATGATTTAAGATTGTGAACTGTAGTTGACTCCATAAAAACATGGATTTTATGTCAATCTTCACGTGAATTGGAACAACTGCAGGAAAGCTCCAGTGATAATTCTTTTTTAAACTGCAAACTGTGCTTTAAGGGAGACTTACTCTTCTATCACTAAAATGACATGTAATAGAAAGAGGAAGTTTGAAAGTAGATATAGAACTTAAGTCTTAAAAAAACAGGATGGAAGAGGCCAGAAACTAATCAAATAATCATAATAATTACATGTGACTATACAGAAATGAAATAAATGTACAGATAAAAAATTATCACCTTGTAATTGAATAGCACAGCAAATTATGCTTCTGTAGGAAAGACATACAGAGCCCCTATAAACTCATATTGAACCCCAAATTAACCACAACATATGCGTATAAGTGTCAAAGGGGAGTGCTACTGAGCATGGCAATATATATTTAAAACCAGAGACAGAACATGAAACACAGACAGAGCTCAGTGCTACATACATTGACACAAATACACGGTACAGTGCCTATATATATATATATATATATATATATATATATATATATATATATACTGTATATATATACATACACAGTGATCGAGAAATCACCCAAAAATCTACTCGCCAAACCAAAAAATCTACTCACCACCTAGCCCCGCTCCCAGCCTGCCATTAGTCCCGCCCCTAGCCCCGCCCCCACTTTTAAAAAAAAGCGCAAATTGCTACTAAGAATTGAGTGTGCGAGTGTGTGACTAGTCAGGTGGGTAAGTATGTGAGTAGGGTGGGAGGGTGAGTAGGGTGGGAGGGTGAGTAGGTTGGAAGGTGAGTTGGTGGGAGGGTGAGTAGGAGAGTAGGTGGGAGGGTGAGTAGGTGGGAGGGTGAGTAGGTGGGAGGGTGAGTAGGTGGGATGGTGAGTAGGTGGGAGGGTGAGTAGGTGGGAGGGTGAATAGGTGGGAGGGTGAGTAGGTTGGGAGGGTGAGTAGGTTTTGAGTAGGTTGAGTAGGTGGGAGGGTGGGAAGGTGAGTAGGTGGGAGGGTGGGAGGTTGAGTAGGTGGGAGGGTGGGAAGGTGGGAGGGTGAGTAGGTGGGCAGGTGGGAAGGTGAGTAGGTGGGAGGGTGAGTAGGTGGGAGGGTGAGTAGGTGGGTAGGTGGGAGGGTGAGTAGGTGGGAGGGTGAGGAGGGTGGGTGTAATGCCCGCAGACCTGGCCAATCCCCAGTACTGAGGTGGGTAGGGTTATAACACGCACCCACAGCAGTGAGGGCGTGCCCGGAGTGTGGTAGTGTGTTGCCGGGCCTGTAGAAAGAAGGTTAAGGTATACTTGCAACGCCTTGGGTTTCAGAGTTCGGATAGTGATGTCCGTGTGCCAGAGTCCAGGGGCAATAGAGAGCAGGATAGTGATGTCTGTAAGCCAGAGTCCAGGGGTAACAGAAGGCAGTGAAGTCGTATCCGGATACAGGGTTCAAAGGCAGGAGAGAGCAGGGTAATCCAGTACAAAGCAGAGTTCAAGCCAGGGAGATCCAAAGGTGAGCAGAAACAGGAACAAACACTAAAGAGACAGGAGTGCCAAGCATATGACTGCACACACATGGGTTACAAGAAGCTATGCAGAGCAATGAGTGAGAGGACAGACAGGGGTTATAAAGGAGGGAACACCAATGGGAGAGAGGAGGAGTAGAGGGTAGAGTGAGAGGCAGCAGGGATAGGTGAGAAGGAGAGAGGGAGGAGACAGGTAAATCTGAGAGGGAGATGGCCTGTACAGCATGGGGGGCGGAGCCAGAGGTCTGGGGAAGTTTACAAGAGGAGCGTGTGCGCGCACACTCTGTAAGGTTGGGGTGCGCGTGCACAGGCTGCGTCAGAAAGCGCACGGAGCACCGCGCCACAGGGGCGCCCGCCGAGGGAGGAGAGAGAACCGGAGGAGTGACTGCAGAAGGTATTGAGACCGGAGGGGAGACAGAGGGATGCCGCGAGCAGAGAGTGCCGCCGAGGGGATCGGGTGTTTGGGAACATGCGCACGCCCTGCGGGGAACACGCGCGGCAGCTGGGAGTGCATCAGAGCATGCCGCAGAGGGACGGGTACGGGAGGAGGAAGGGAGAGCAGAACGAGGAGGCAAGGGGGAAAGATCAGAGGCAGGGGACAGCGTGGTGACGGGGACACATGGAGAGGAAGGAATCCCCTGAACCGTCACAGTGGGGGGGTGAGGAGGGTGGGGGGGGTGAGGAGGGTGGGGGTAAGGAGGGTGGAGGGTGAGGAGGGTGGGGGGGTGAGTTGTGGGTGGGGGGGTGAGTTGTGGGTGGTTGGGTAAGTGGGTGAGTTGTGAGTGGGGGGGTGAGTGGGTGAGTTGTGGGTGGGTAACTGCAGCGTGTTTTCTCAGCGTTACATCAGCATAGCCCCCCGGGAACCCCCCAGCGAGGCCTCCCAACCCCCACACAGAGACAAGGCTGCGGCCGCCCTAGGGACATCGTGAGGCCTCCCAGCCCCCACACATGAGACTGGGCCGCCCTGGGCCTCACTGCACCCGGAACATGGGAAGAGCACGAGCTGCGTCGATGTCCCGTCTCCCCCCAGGGCACACTCGTTACCTGGCCTGGGCCCTCCCCGTAGTGGGACCTGCGTATGATGGAGGTGGTGAACCTGCGGATGCTCTGACCCAACATGATGGGGCTGCAGCGGATAGCCCGATTGAGGTGGGGGACCGAATGGTCGATTTATGTAGGTAGGGGGGGGGCAGATGGCCCGATTGATGTAGGTGGGGGGGGGGCGGAAGGCACGATTGAGGTGGGGGGGCGGATGGCCCGATTGGGGAAGGGTGGGCGGATGGCCTGATTGGGGGAGGGGAGATGGATGGCCCGATTGTGGGGAGGGCCCGATGGGGGGGGCGGATGGCCCGATGATGGGGGGGGTGGCAGATGGCCCGATGTGGGGGGGAGGGCGATAGATGGCCCTGCAGGGGCCTGTGGCAGACAGAGGCGCGGAAGGGGCTGGCTGTCAGAAGGGGGAGGAGTGAAAGAGCTGATGAGAGGAGGGAAAGTATTGCTGAGAGGCAGGGGAGGAGGGAAGGCACTGCTCAGAGAGCCGGAGGTGGGGTAATCTCCCTCAACAACATAGGTGAAAGAGAGTAGGTTCAGTCGGTTCACAGCTTGCCGTAGGGGTACAATCAAGGATATCCATTCGCAATCAGAAAAAAGGTTGTTTATTCAGTGCATTACAAAAATCCTTCTGCCACAAGGTAGCTCTAACGCGTTTCGTCCACCAATAGGGCTTTGTCAAAGAGTGACTGGTCTAGCCAACAGTGAAACCTATATAGTGATCCTCAAAACTCTAATTGGAGGTACTGAATAAATATGCAAAGTCAAGTACACATGCTGAATAATTAACTGATCCCCTCCATAAAGGTACACCAGTATTTAACCCAATATAGGTAATCACACAACAGGGATCACTGGAGGCTATATAAAAAATAGTGCAAAACATATGTTAAAAACAGACAAACGAAATATGAAATGATTTAAAAACAAATACAAGCTAGTTGACGTATCATGTAAATAATCAACAGCTTATATATAAAACCAGTGTCAAAGTGGCAAAAGGGCAACATAAACAAAGAAACAAAAAATGAAATTAGAAAACATATCTATTACAACATCAAAATGTTTAAGTGGTAATATTCTATTCATTAAAGAGAAAAAGAAATCAAACCCAAGACGATACTTAGAGCATAAAGAATAAAAAACATAATAATTAAAATTAAATCAAATATTATTATTAAACTAATAAGAAAAATATATATGTATATAAAAAAGAAAAAAGTCAAAAAATATCAAAAATGAATTCCATAATATCGAATAATAATATTATTCTCAATAATAAAGAAAATATATTAAAGAAAAAATAATAATAAAGAAAAAATAATAAAGAAAAAATGAGATCAAACCAAATACTTGTACCAGTCAATATAAACAGAATATATACCATGTACCCTTCACACTAAAAAATGTTTGAGTTCCCACTCTACATTAATACCGATGGGATATAAAGTGTTCATGGTATATATCCAAAACATTTCTCTCATATTGAGTCTATGTAATCTATCCCCTCCTCTATGATGTAAACCTACATGTTCTAATCCTGAGAATGTGAAATTAGCAATATCCCCCTGAGGGGATGCACAGGATATTAAGAATTTATATTAGTGTTAGGACCCTTGAGACGTGGTATGCCTTGGAGGGGCTCAAGGGCTTACGACACTTTGGCCAAATAGTTAAACTAAAAAAAACATTTTATTCAAAAGATATAAATATATATATATATATATATATATATATATATATATATATATATATATATATATATATATATATATATATATGAGACACAAAGAAAAAAACAAATAAAGCAGCGCCTAAGCGATGGTAATCAAATAAAATGTAGTATTAATACCGAGGATAAACCAACATATTGTCAATGTATAAGTGTCTAATATAATTAATTAAATAAATAGTGCTAATAAAGCCCAAATGCTAACATAGAACTGTGAATAAAGAAGGGAAAGAAAATAAAAACCAGTCCTTTTAAAATGTCCAATAAATGGTGCAATAGTGATGCTGATATGGGGGTCTCCGGCTGCTCTCAAAGGAGATTAACCACATCCATTGGAAATCGACAGAAAAGAGAGAGGAGAGAGCGCACGCCCCATAGTGTAAAACTGTACATTTAATAATGGGAAAGGGGGAGGGGGAAGAATATAACTCACAAGGGTACAAGAATTAAAAGCGTTTTGTGAAATATCACCACCATCCGGTATCTGCAATAGGATCAAGAGTCCATCGATCTCACGGAGATCCGTCAGGATTTCCAAGGTGCCTCGGATATTACACAGCAAACGTCCCAGGAGTCCCAGAAAATGTCTCCTAAGCTGGATAGCGGTTTTACTGTTTCGCGCTCGAACTGGCCTGTTCCTGCGCATGCGTAATGACGTAGTGTCCGTGCGTGATGCGTGATGACGCTCCCTGACGCGTTTCGTCGCACACGGGTGACTTTTTCAAAGGGTGATGAGGAAGGGATGCAGGGCTATGCATATATACCCTTATGGTGTCCTAGCAACCGCTAAATCCAGCTGAATGTAAGTAAGCTGATGGATGCAAACTCAATGTACTAGTAAATACCGCAATAATGATTATCAGAACTATAAAGAGAAAACAAGGAGGCTAATACTAAACAGTGTGACTATGATCAATTAACTAAGTTAAAAATTATAATTAAGCTAATAGAAAATGCTGATTGAAAAATAAAAATAAAATCATGTAAATAAAAACATACTTGAAAATGAGTACATAATGTCTAATGACACATAAGAACATATCAATCTGTAATTTCAAAACGAATAAACACCAACTCAAAAACTAATGATAAATAATAAATAACCTGTGATTATAAATAACCAAAACAATATGAATAATATACAAAACTATGAAATATATAATATAATAATGGAGATAAGGGAAAATGAAATGAATTGGAAGGGGATATAGCTAACCTGACATCATATCCTACAACAAGATAATAAGTGCGAAATTAGTGGTAATGTAAATAACTAACACACTACATGTACAAAAAATTGTAGTAAATGAGGTTATGGGCCTAGGTCACGGAAATAAATAAAATATAATATATATATATATATATATATATATATATATATATATATATATATATATATATATAAAAAAACATATATACTGTATATCGAGGAAAAATCCTTTGCTGAAGGAGTCGGAGACCAAATCAGGATCATAACCTTTGGACAAAAATGTCTGCCCAAGTACATCAGACTGGCGAAGAAAATCACTGTCTCTAGTACAGTTTATTTTTAGTCTATGAAACTGGCCCAGAGGAATATTGTTTAGCCATTGTTTATGGTGATTACTGGATGCATGGACGTAGCTGTTGACAGAGGCAGATTTAAAATGCGTAGTTGTAATAATATTTGAGTCTGAATCTGAAGTGAGGACTAAATCAAGAAAAACTGTAGAAACAGCATCAATATCAAATGTAAATTTAAGTCCTAAATGATTATTGTTGAAGGAACTTAAAATACTAGAAAAAACTGTCTTTTCACCATCCCAAATGATAATAATATCATCTATGAAACGGCCATAATACACGAGGCCCGCCCCAAGCTCCCCATTTAGCCACACAAATGTCTCCTCCCAAAAACCCATAAAGAGATTTGCATAGCTGGGGGCGAACCTCGTGCCCATGGCCGTTCCACAGGTCTGTAAGTAATAAGTGTCTTCAAATACAAAATAATTGTGCGTTAAAATAAAGTGAATACTTTGCAAAATAAAGTGCTTGTGTTTCTCTGGGAAAGATAAGTCCTTGTCAAGCCACTATCTAATAGCTTCAATCCCCCTAGCATGGTCAATGCATGTGTATAATGAGGCCACATCACACGTGGCCCATATATAAGTGGATTTCCACTTAATAGCTGAGATGGAGTCAATGACGTGGAGCGTATCCCTAATATGTGACCTGAGCTTAGCTACAAAGGGATGAAGGTAATAATCAACATATTGGGATAGGCCCGACGACATTGACTCCACCCCAGAAACAATTAGCCTGCCAGGGGGATTGAGCAAGGACTTATGCACCTTCGGTAAGTGATAAAAAACAGGAGTGCGTGGATGTGTGGTAAACAAAAATGTAAATTCCAATGTAGAAATAATGCCATCCACCAGTGCATTGGTGAGAAGTTCCTTCAACAATAATTGGTAGCTGCCTACCTTTAGATAAATTCTTAGCTGTTCACCTTTAGATAAATTCTTATTAACTTTGATGGATTTTGGTCATAATGACTCAAAATCTCGAAGTACCAAACTGTAAAATGTGTCCACAAATCCCCCTTGGACTGGTATGGGAAGAATACTGACCTTGGTTTAAAAGGTGAGTGCATGATACTAAAATCTTCCTCTAGGTCCAGTTCCACAGACCCAGTGGGATGAATGGACAGTTCAAAGTTGCCAATGGGATCCTGTGATCCCGATGTTGAACCCGACTCCATCAGCAAAGAGGTGAGTGCCTCAATACACACATCTTCCTGCGTGCTGGAAACAGTAACAGGATTAGTCAATTTAATACTGGTCTCCTGAATGTTGAAATGTCTTTTCAGGGTGATTTTTCTAATAAAACTATTTAAATCTACAAAAAGTTGAAATGCATTAGGACCCGTGTTGGGGGCAAAGGACAAGCCCCTTTCTAACAGGGATGTCTCATATATGGATAATGGGACCGATGAAAGTTTGAATAGACTGCTAACCGTGGGCTGAACTATTCTTCGTTTGTTCTACTTCTTCCTCTGGACAACTCTCCCTGCTGTGACTCCTCTGCTCCTCTTGATATTGATATTCTGCTGGATATAGTCCCACTGTGGTCTTTCTCCCTCCTAATAGAGGTAAATGAGAATTTTAATCCTAATAGAGGTATATTAGTATTTTTCTGGTAGTGTTAGGCCTTGCGAACAGGTGTCTGCCTTGTCGTGGCTCGCAAGCTTACAACGCTTTGGCCAAAGGGTTAAACTAAATGACACTATTTCAAGAGAATATATAAGTATTTTACTGTGTATTTCTGTCATTTTGGATGTAGCATTGGGCTTCTCTGTCGTCTGTTGTATACATATGCCACGCTCAAAAGCACTCAATTTTGACACTTAAATACATATATATATTTTGTGGGGGCTCAGGGTACCCAAAAAGAGCTTGCTGGGGTTCTGTGTTTTGTTAACCTATTCTCAGCTGTTTCAGCTGTTGGAGGTTGGTGGCTCCTCCTTCCCAGGTTTTAAGCCCGCCCCTCCCCACTTCCCTAGTTTGCAAGTCCTTTCATTCTGCTGGATATAGACCCAATGTGGTCTTTCTCCCTCCTAATAGAGGTAAATGAGAATTTTAATCCTAATAGAGGTATATTAGTATTTTATCTGGTAGTGTTAGGCCTTGTGAGCAGGTGTCTGCCTTGTCGTGGCTCGCAAGCTTACAACGCTTTGGCCAAGGGGTTAAACTAAATGACCCTATTTCAAGAGAATATATAAGTATTTTACTGTGTATTTCTGTCATGTTGGATGTAGCATTGGGCTTCTCTGTCTTCTGTTGTATTGTACAGGTTAATAAGAGCTTTAATCAGACTTAGAACTATGCAACTAATTTTGAAAGATTTATTATAAATCATTCTTCCTGGTAATGTACAGGTTATTAAGAATTTATATTAGTGTTAGGATCCTTGAGACATGGTCTGCCTTGGAGGAGCTCAAGGGCTTACGACACTTTGACCAAAGAGTTAAACTAAAAGACCATTTTATTCAAAAGATATATATATATATATATATATATATATATATATATATATATATATATATATATATAGCACTGTACCGTGTATTTGTGTCAATGGATGTAGCACTGAGCCCTGTCTGTGTTTCATGTTCTGTCTCTGGTTTTAAATATTTCTGTAGGAAAGACTCACATTAACTAATTTGCTTTGATGTTACCTGAACAAGACAAGAGAAATTTCGTCTCATAGAAAATGTACTGATTGTCATGATAATGTCATGAGATATTGGGTATTTTTAATCCCTCTGGTGCTTGAGGGGTTAATGAGCTACATTTTTAAGGAAAATACAAAATGCTGAGTCTGAAACAGGTCAGAACTGTTTCTTTGAACTGCTCTGAATTTCAAAGGGATTTACTTGGGGAGGGGGGTCCGTGTGGATGGCCCACTCAAGGTGTCAATTGAATTAATCAAGGTCTACAGACAGGGTTGGGGGAGAACAGCTTCAAGGTATTTTGTAGAAGGGGTGGGCTCATGAAGGGGCCCTAAAAAAGAATTGTACTTAAGTCTGGGGGAGGTTGTTACAAGTCAGATCTGTCCAGGGGCATGCTTGGAAAAGCATAGCAGACCTCTTCTTCTGAACCAGTGCCTCTCTGGGAAAAATCCATAGCATGTGGTAACGTACTGTATAGGATTTTCTGTTTTACCCCTTTTATTTTAAGAAGCTGCTCTGCCTTATATTGTAATTGTATGTTTATTTTGTAATACCTTTTCTGTAATTCAAGCACTGTATTTTTATATATATTAAACCATTTAATAAGTAATGCTTTGGGCTCTGAATGAACTTTGTGCACGCTGGAGAGAATAACTTGCTAAATTCAGGCACATGTTACTACAACTGATTGTGTGTTAGAGTGCATAGTGTTTCCTATAATAAACAGGGACCTGAGGCCCTGGCGGATATTTTAGTCTAAGATCTTTTATCATATCTGCATAACCTCAGGTGGTGGCAGCGGATGGTTATGATGTGCAATTGAGTAGGGGGTTAATGCTAACTCGCTGGTTCTTTGCAGAGGAGAAAGGGGGGTTGCTAGAGAAGCCTTTGTGTATTAACCCTGGGTGCATATCTAAAGTCACGTGCTCACTTGTGTGCTGTTCGTGGCGGTGGTATATTGGGACGGTTTGAGGAGAGATATAACCCATTTGAGGGACCCCTGAGTGGGTGAAGAGTGGGTACGCTTGCGAGCGTCGGTATTAACCCTTGTCCCGTATGCAGGTCGCGTGCTAGCAGGGGGTCGTACGTGACAAATGGTGGCATAGCGGTGGGATAACAATTTGTAATTTTGTTAATATCAGAGCTTTTTAGTGGTTTGCGTTTACGCCTGTGGGATAAACGAAACATTAAAAAGTGACTGACCTGTGTGAGTCTTGCGAGAGATCACAGCTCAGTACCCCAAAGCTATTACTCAGTGCTATTTTTATAAAACATACAAGCAGACAGTTTCGTCCCCCCCCCCTCTTGTTTTTCTTTTGCTATCTTTTTATTTTGAGTAAAGTGTAGTGACTATGGCTACTTTATACCGACGCCAGACAAAAGAGGCACTGATGGCTCTGTGTGAGGAGCGTGATCTCCAATGTCTGGGTAAAAATAAAGAAGAGCTCGTACAAATCTTGCTGGAGAAAGATACTGAGCAAGATGCTACACTGGGCCAGGACGACCACAGCAGCGGAACGGAGGGTGGCTTAGCCCTGGAAATTGCCCATGGGTCAAGGAACCCAGGACTATCATATTCTGAGGACTCCAGCAGTTCTCAGCCTGCCAGTGTCTTGGATGTGTACTTGCAAACTACTCTCAAGTACCTAGGACCAGCAGATGACGCAACGCGATTGCAGCTCATCCTCCAGTTCCAAGAACGCGAAGCAGAAAGAGAAAGGCAAGCTGCAGAAAGAGAAAGACAAGCTGCAGAACGTGACACAGCGAGATATGCTGCAGAATGTGACGCAGCGAGATATGCTGCAGAACGTGACGCAGCGAGATATGCTGCAGAACGGGAGGATGCGAGATATGCTGCAGAACGTGATGCAGAAAGAGAAAGACAAGCTGCAGAACGTGACGCAGCGAGATATGCTGCAGAACGGGAGGATGCGAGATACGCGGCGGACCTAAGACACCAGCTGGAACTTGCCAAGCTCCAGAGGGAATCGCCAGCCCCCAGCAGCGGAGATTCCAGCCCGTCCAGGCCACGGATGGAGCATTTCCCAAGCCTGGCGAAAGATGGGGATCTGGACACTTTCCTGCGGGGGTTTGAAAAAACCTGCAGGCAGCATCAGTTGCTGCGTGCCCGGTGGGCGGCATATCTTACACCCACCCTGAATGAAAGAGCCATGAATGTCGTCGCAGATTTGCCGGAGCACCTGGACCAAGATTACGAGGCCATCAAAGCTGCATTGCTGCACCGTTTCAACGTCACCCCTGAAACCCACAGGCAAAAGTTCAGGGCCCTTCAGCACGAGGGTCCCGGCGGCTTTTCTGAGCTGGTGGGCCGTCTGACATCTCTGTGCAAGCAGTGGGTTGGAGGGCTGGAAGTGGAAAGCTTTGAGGGGTTATTGGATCTTGTGGTTCATGAGCAATTTTTAACCCTTTGCCGACTTGAAGTGAGAAAGTGGGTTAAGGACCGAGATCCTAAGTCAGCCACCGAGGCTGGCAAGCTTGCAGATTCATATGTGGCTAAACGGAATCCAGAGGTTAACAAGGGGGTCCCGGGATGGAAGAGGGGTGAATCCTGTGAAACCCCACAACGACCGCCCTTTAAGCCTCCTGGGGCTTCATCTGGGGGTGGATCCGCCCACCTGGGCAGGGAGATACCCGCCAGTGTTTTACCTGTCAAAAGCAGGGGCACATC
Organism: Ascaphus truei; assembly: GCF_040206685.1. Taxonomy (NCBI): domain Eukaryota; kingdom Metazoa; phylum Chordata; class Amphibia; order Anura; family Ascaphidae; genus Ascaphus; species Ascaphus truei. The sequence goes on along the minus strand of NC_134483.1, from coordinate 422,558,165 downwards.
AGCCTCGACTGCCCAGACCGGATGAAGCCCGCCGCGGCCTCTGGAGAGGATCACCCCTCGGGAGTACGCCTAGGGGCTTGTGTGGTATCTGGGTCGCGAGAAAACAGAGGTGCCCACTTGCAATCAGTCCTGGTGGGTCAGAAACTCACCCAAGGACTGAGAGACTCTGGCGCTACCCTTACCCTGGTGCGGCCAGGACTGGTGCGGCCTGAGGAAATCATTCCTGGGAGGGTTCTGCATATGGGGGTGGCGGGAGGAGGCCGCCACGTTTTGCCGGTGGCAAAGGTATACTTGAATTGGGGTGCTGGGCAGGGTGTGCGCGAGGTGGGAGTAATGAATGATATTCCTGCTAATGTGTTGCTAGGTAATGATCTTGGAAAGATGGTTACCTACTATGAGACCGCTGAGACCCAACCAGATCAGGTACTCGCCGAACAGTTCCAGGTACTAACGCACACTGGGGACTGGGGAAGGGTGACTGACAGGTGTCGCACCAGAGTGGGGGGGGTGTGGGAGCCTCCCTGTACAATCCCTCCACACCAACCAGACCGTCCACCAGGGAAATGGAGAGAGAGGCTTGGAGAGACATATAAAGCAAGACTACGAGGCACAGGGACCGTCCGCCGAGGGAAGAGAGAGCGAGTCTGGGAGAGGTATATACAGCAAGGCCACGAGGCACAGGGACAGTCAGCCGAGGGAAGAGAGAACCAAGCTGGGGAAGCGATGTACAGCAGGCCAACGAGGCACAGGGACCGTCCGCAGAGGGACGAGGGAGCAAGGCGGGGAGAGAGATATAACGCAGGACAGCGAGGCACAGGGACAGCCTGCAGAGGGAAAAGGGAGCGAGGCTGGGAGAGATATATCTACCACAAGAGAAAGCAAGACAGCAAGGCACAAGGACAGTCCGCAGAGGGAAGAGAGGGTGAGGCTGGGAGAGATATCTACAGCAAGAAAAAGCAAGGCGAGGCACAGGGCCAGGCCGCAGAGGGAAGAGAGAGCGAGGCGGGGGGAGATATATCCAGCAAGAAAGAGCAAGACAGCGAGGCACAGGGTCAGGCCGCAGAGGGAAGAGAGAGCGAGGCGGGGGGAGATATATCCAGCAAGAAAGAGCAAGACAGCGAGGTAGAGGAACCCAGAGGAAAGGGTGAAGGTTTTATTTGTTTGAACGCGGGACTAGCGTGTAAGCCAGACCCTTCGCTCATTTTAAGGAGGGAGATGTCATGATAATGTCATGAGATATTGGGTATTTTTAATCCCTCTGGTGCTTGAGGGGTTAATGAGCTACATTTTTAAGGAAAATACAAAATGCTGAGTCTGAAACAGGTCAGAACTGTTTCTTTGAACTGCTCTGAATTTCAAAGGGATTTACTTGGGGAGGGGGGTCCGTGTGGATGGCCCACTCAAGGTGTCAATTGAATTAATCAAGGTCTACAGACAGGGTTGGGGGAGAACAGCTTCAAGGTATTTTGTAGAAGGGGTGGGCTCATGAAGGGGCCCTAAAAAAGAATTGTACTTAAGTCTGGGGGAGGTTGTTACAAGTCAGATCTGTCCAGGGGCATGCTTGGAAAAGCATAGCAGACCTCTTCTTCTGAACCAGTGCCTCTCTGGGAAAAATCCATAGCATGTGGTAACGTACTGTATAGGATTTTCTGTTTTACCCCTTTTATTTTAAGAAGTTGCTCTGCCTTATATTGTAATTGTATGTTTATTTTGTAATACCTTTTCTGTAATTCAAGCACTGTATTTTTATATATATTAAACCATTTAATAAGTAATGCTTTGGGCTCTGAATGAACTTTGTGCACGCTGGAGAGAATAACTTGCTAAATTCAGGCACATGTTACTACAACTGATTGTGTGTTAGAGTGCATAGTGTTTCCTATAATAAACAGGGACCTGAGGCCCTGGCGGATATTTTAGTCTAAGATCTTTTATCATATCTGCATAACCTCAGGTGGTGGCAGCGGATGGTTATGATGTGCAATTGAGTAGGGGGTTAATGCTAACTCGCTGGTTCTTTGCAGAGGAGAAAGGGGGGTTGCTAGAGAAGCCTTTGTGTATTAACCCTGGGTGCATATCTAAAGTCACGTGCTCACTTGTGTGCTGTTCGTGGCGGTGGTATATTGGGACGGTTTGAGGAGAGATATAACCCATTTGAGGGACCCCTGAGTGGGTGAAGAGTGGGTACGCTTGCGAGCGTCGGTATTAACCCTTGTCCCGTATGCAGGTCGCGTGCTAGCAGGGGGTCGTACGTGACACTGATTATACGCCGATATTCTGTACATATCAAATATGCATTGTCATGTATATTCTTTATTTATATTTTATAAAGGTATGGTTAGTTAAAGTACCCCATCATGCATTTATTTGTATTTCATTATTAAATTATACAGAAATTATTCACCTCTACACAGCAACATACAGTAACATAGTTCTATTACGAATGAGTAATAGGCACAAATTATTTATTATTTATTTATAAAATATTTTACCAGGAAGTAATATATTGAGAGTTACCTCTCGTTTTCAAGTATGTCCTGGGCACAGAGTAGAACAAATAATACATGGTTACAATTACAGTTACATATGTAGACAATTCATGTTAACAAATCTGTTAATGAGAGTTAATTATAGATTCTCCATCCAAATTGAAAAAATGTAGGAAGGAAAAAAATATCTGGCTAACATGAAGGACTTAGAGGAAAAGGAAATATTAGTAAGATAAGATGTCTATTTCTTCATCGTCCCCATAGTAGCCAGAACTGAATGGGATTTAACAAAGTAGTGTAGCTAGTGAGGGGGAGACTAAATTAGTGCTTAAAGAACTTTTTAACCAAATGTTGCATCTGCAGAGGCAGATAGATTCAGCTGGGCCAACACTAATTTATTATTAAATGTATAACCACAACATGCAATCTTAATCATCAGGACTGAGCATAACAAGGGGTGGGTTCTTACTTTTAGGTATTTTGGTCTTTGCCGATTTTGCATTAGGTGATGGATTCCAAAGGAGGTGGTCATTACTGTCAGAGACCTGTACTTATAGATGTAATGGTTTTTGTCCGGGCAAATCTCATATTGCCCCCCCCCCTATGTGGACACTGACCCCTGTTACATGAAGTGTAGTGTGGTGCACCTGCTGGCTTACAGAATCCTGAGTCTCCCACGATGGTATGGGGGATGGTATCAGGACTGACTTATGAGGTATTGCTGAGTTATACTCACTCATGGTACAGTGCCTCCATCTCTTCCAGACCCCCAGCATAGTAGGGAGGAGTCTCTGAAAGAGAAACTCTATGTGCACCTTCTTCCCAAATGACCCCACAATCAGGAAAGAAGCGATCTCTTTCTTTGGCATCCTTTATTGTCACCATACATGGACAGCCGCCCATCATAGCGGTGGTCTTCTAGACGCTCATCTCAGGTTGCCAACCCAAAGGAAGTGCCTGACCGTACACTCCCAGGCAAGGGCACTGAAAGCAGGTCTAGCTCTTCTCTTACTCCCTGATGGAGTAAGAGGAATAGTCTTCCACACCACTCCCTTGAGGGAGGGCCACAAACACTGCCAGATCCCTGACAGGTTGCTGGATAGACTCACCTCACTCAGGGGGTGAGGCACACTAACTAAATTCAGGAAGTGCTACATATTAAATAGATTCAGTAGGCACCACCCCTGTGTCACTGTAAGTGGACACAGAGCCTGATGTCACTTCCTTCACTAGATATTACACAGCACAGGAGTATGAGGGCAAACACCATGATAACTCCTGGCAAACCTGCCCTTAACAGGGATTATTGCACAGGAGGAGAAAAGCATGTAACCCCAAAACTACACAGGGCTACATAGATATTACAACAACTGCTGCATATACTGTACATAATGGTGGCTACCCGTGATGAGGCCATTATAATGAAGAATCTCAGCATAGGTGACATTACCGGTGAGCCATTATCAACTGTACAGTAAGAGCCGTCAATTTAACTATTCTGGTTTTATTCATTTTTAGTAAGTTTGGATTTAGGAATGAATTATGGAGATATTTTGTACAGTATGTCACTAACATAAACCTGTTCAATCTTACCTTTTGTGTTTGACTGTTTGGTGCTTAATAGGATATCACCTATTAATTTAGTTCAGCCACTATGGAATAATAGTTAACAGATTATTATTTTTGTTAACATTTGCAATATGTCAATAAAGTTGATGAGCATAACATCTCTGATATTTATATTTGATAATACTGAGAAGACGGTATAAGATAACCAATGTTTAGAACAATGGTATCACCAGATCTTTGATTTTAATGTTATACATTTCTGTAGTTTAAGTATTTTTGTAAATTGAAAACAATGTTATTCAATTACGTAATAACTGGCATAGATTTGGTTCCTGTCTAATTGTTTAGCATTAAAGAGATGTACAGTAGTAATGATCTGAAACAACTAGTGAGATAAATAATATGATATGAAATATAGGATGTAAATAAATTACATATACTTTTAAATTATGGTGGGTGACTGCTTCTGGCAGTATGAGCCACCATTATATTAATCCATTTTTTTAAAGAAATGTATCTCTTAGTCACTAATTTGATTAGTTTGTTTTTGATATGTCACTTTATTTAGAGGGTGGATTTAGATCAATCTAAATATATTATTATTTTCATTTCTCACAGTTAATTTTTTTCTACTTAATTTTCTGTTATTGAGGTGAAATAGTTATTGTTTCATTAGAGAGTGGTTTTCATATGTGATGTCATCGTGAATTTACCAGTGGATGTAGCTATACTTTCTCTGGTTCTCTGGTGTTTTAGTGTATTTAAGCAACATATTGATTGTGTGTTCTTTTAGGTGAAACACCCCTACACCACTTATCAGGGTTATAAACAGTAGTACAGTAGATGTTCTTGGTGTTCACCTGTTTGTAAATCTGGAGCCAGAATCTCCATGATGTGGGAGCTTGGGGTATGATGCGACAGTGCCTCCACCTGCAAGGGCCCACGGACTGGGGGTAACCCCTCGCAGGAACTATAGTCAATGAATTAGAATGGAGGACCAGGAACTTTTCAACTGAACAGGTTTAATGGGTGCAATTATCCTCATACATCACAATTCAATACAAGTTCATCCTTAGACAAGAGAGATACTTACCTACACTGGTCCCTACATAACCCAGGTAGATAAATTGTAATCTCACAGTTTGCCTCAGGACTCACTATATATAGCTCCCCAAGACACAGATCCTTGCTGGGTATCTCACCCTTCTCTTGGCATTACAGCATCAACCCTTCCTTTGGGCAGGTGTAAGGCTGTATATTTTATTTATTTTGCAAAACTTTCTCAGATTTCTTAAGATAAGTTCATGGCCACAGAACTTTTCATTGTCCCCCTCACTTTTCCAATACCTTGTAGCATAATTTCCAAGATAAAAAACTCCCACAGTATACTGATATGAAGATCAAAAAGCCACCTTTTTTTATTAAACTATAATATTAACCAGCAAACCGAACAGCTTCAACATCCTGCCAGAGTGGCCTCCTTACAGGTTACCATCAGCATATCTCTGTGGCAAGTATGCCATGCTGTGAGCTTCCTAGCACACTGGCCACCCCAACGTCCTCTATAACATTCCATGAGGGTGTGCCTTTAGTACATACTGCTCAGCAGCTACAGGTCCCTCATCTGCTACAGCCCAATCATGGGCTTCAACATTAACAGACCCCCTGTCTGGCACAGTTTAACCACCTTTAACACTTACTTGCAACAGCAGTAATAAATTAACCATAAACTTGAGCATAGTTATAGAACAAAAAGTTTCCTCTTCTTTCACTTTATTTTTTTTAATAAACTTCATATAATTATCTTTTCCTTTTCATTTGTTTATGATATCTTTTTTGTTTTAAATAATTTACAAATACATTGCTTGTTTTGAACAACTGAAAAGACAGGTGTGACAGAATAATAATTGGACAACATTGGTACAGGAGCTCAAGATTAAGGATATCCAGGGTATGTTGGATAGTCTTTTAGGGCACCTTGAAATGTGTGAAAAATTATCCTGAAAGGCAGGGTGAGGCACAGCCTGGGAAAAGTATTGGCGGTTATTTAGGGGGAAATTAGAAGTTCCTTAGCAAAACAGAGAGGGCAGGTGGAGGATGTATTATCCTACCCAAGTAATTACAAATATATGCTACATTTAGCTGTACATCCCGAGACCACATTTGATCCCTGTTTATATATTTAGGATAACTTTCTGTAATAAAAAAAGAATGACAGTAAGGTAGAAGGAGTACCTTTTTTAAAGAAGAGTGCAAGCTTGCATGTCCACCCATTTCCTTTCAGACATGTTATAATATAAGCTAATACAGTAAGATGCATTTATATGGCGTAGGAAACAATACATCAATAAACTGAAAAGGTATGAGTTAAACAGTATTGTTCCTATGGTTAGAGTCACAATAAGGACATTTAGGGGAGTTATACAGGTATTGCTAGACTGGAGGTGGGATTTTACTAATTTGTTATTTTACAGTATTTCACAGAGGAGTCAAGTTCAGGCCCAGAACTGGTAAGAACTAGACCAGTCCATGAGGCCAGCTGCCATCCTTGTTTGGGTTTAAAACCCCACCTAGTCGGGTAGTGTGTTGCTTGTCCAACTTTCTGTTTTACATCTCTGCAGTCAGGTTTTAATTTTTATTGTGGGTGCTGCGTCTTTCCCTGTTTCTTCTTCATCTGGCTTCTAGTTTTGCAGATCTACAGGTCACGTCTTATCTTTGTCTTGCATTCCTTTTTCACTTAGTGTTACCTGTTTATCATTTTTTTTTTCTCTGCTACTATTGCTTTTGCAAGTAGCACAGCAAAGATTTCCGCTAACTTTAGTTTGTCTAGTTATTCCCGTTGCAGTTACTGTCCCCTGTTTATTATTTGTTTTCCCTGCTACTATTGCTTTTGGAAGTAGCACTTCAAAGCTTGCAGCTAACATTAGTTTGTCTAGTTATTCCCGTTGCACTTTTTTCCCCTCTACTGTTTGTCTGTCCCCCTAGCCAACATAGAGTTTTGCTGTAGCTCTGTATATTTTGCAGACTCCATATTGTTTTCCCAGTCTTATTATTTTTTATGCAACATTGAATATATCAATTTTAATATATTTTTGTCTCCTGTCTTTTGTGGGTTTCCATGTTACCGCTGAGGGCACCATACATCCTTATATTATTACATCTTTCTGCACTAAATGCTCAGACACTAAATATTTCTGAGCAACTCTTTGCATCAAATGTTCAGACACTTTATACCTCCACTCTAAGGCCCAGATCCAGAAAGCTCTATTAAGTCACTTAACAAGGTTTAACCTAGCTGAATGTCACGTTAAGGCTAATGGTGCATCTTCAAAGGCATAAAATTAAGTATTTTTTTCTCCCATAAATAGCATAGAGTAAACAATAATAAACGTTAGTTATGAAATTAGGTCTTATCATAACATTGTATAATTACAATAATGTGACGTTAAGCCTATGCAATGAGATGTAGTTTGGACATTATTTTTGGATATAATTAGCTTTGATGATACTATGTTAACACAGGAACTATGTCCATTCCGGTTTTAGTTACTGTAACGTCACGTTATGAGCCCTGATTCCATTGAGCTTTACGGATCTAGCCCTATGTACAGTATAACTATGGTACATTTCCTTCTTTAAATTCTATTTTATTTATTCTTCCTGAAGATGGGACCTCTGAAACTGAACACAGAACTATATCATTAATCTTAAATGTTCCCATCCAAACCAGCTTCCTAGTGGTATTCGCCATGGCTTGTTACATTATTTGCCTCTTTTTAAGTCACCCAATATAAAAATCTATGTTTAATCTCCAATAGGTACAGCAATAAATTAAAATTCTTAGAATATTATTTATTCTTTTGATCCTCTATTCCACACAGATTTCAGTGAGAAGTCAATAGAATTCTTGAATCTTGCTGCAATGTCAGTTTATGATTTTAATAGGGTACGTAATTAAAACACAGGGGGACTTTTCAATGTTAATGCTATATCCCATTTTAAAAGTATTTTTATTCACTATATTTTATTGTAATATTGACTAGAATTAGTCATTAGAGAGTGTAAGTTATTGACAGCTTTCATTGTGAGTTATTATCAGTTGTAAATGACAAATTGCAATGTTGGAACCATACAAATATAAACATTGATGGAAATCGAGGAGATAAAATATTTGACCCGTCTTGTCTCTATATTTCTCTTGCTATAAAGTAGTGGCATAGCCTTGATAGGGCCTTAACAGGCATGGTCAATTATTAACATTATCAGGCCTTTCCTGATACCGCCACTATTGCTAATAGTAAGAGATCATGCTGTGCTTAACTGAAATTTGACTCACTTTACTTCATTGCTGAAGAAGACCCTTAGGGGCCTATTCACTAAATCACAATAAGTTCAGTGCATTGCTGAGCGAGTTTGCATTTTCTTACCATACTATAAAAAATGTGTGTCAAAACAGTAATCACTAAGAGAAATTACCATTTATTTTAAATTGCGGTAAAAAAAATGCAAGATTGCACTACACCCTGTTACAATACTCTGTTATTATAAATAGCTCCATTAACTTAGCGGCTAGATGGGGTTAAGCCACAGTAGCTTGTTTATTGGGGTAGAGGGGGTGGGTGAAGAGCGTAGTTTCCACATGTTGGATGTTTAGGCCTACCAGGAAGGTTGCAGGAGGAGTTAACTCCTTCATTACCTGTAACACCTGTATGCCCGCAGACCAGGCCAATCCCCAGTACTGAGGTGGGTAAGGGTATAACACGCACCCACAGCAGTGAGGGCGTGCCCGGAGTGTGGTAAATGGCGTTGCCGGGCCTGTAGAGTAAGGGTTAATGTATACTTGCTGAATCCGGGGTGCCAGAGGTCGGAAGGTAAAGTACAAGTGCCAGTGTTCATGGGTTGGAGAGAGCAGCGTAGTGATGTCCGTAAGCCAGGGCTCAAGGGTTGGAGAAAGCAGCATAGTGGTGTTCCTAAGCCAGGGTCCAAGGGCAGGAGAAGGTAGCGTAGTCAAATCCAAAACAGAGTTCAAGTTCAAACCAAGGGAATCCAAACAAGGGCAGGGATGGGAACCAGAGCTGAAAGAGACAAGGGAGCTAGCATAGAGACTGCACACACAGGAGCTACAGGAAAGCTATGCAGAGCAATGACTGAAAAGACAGAGTGGTGTTATATAGGAAGGAGGACAAATAGGGGTGAGAGGTGGAGTAGAGGTTTGAGTGAATGTTTGTAGGGATAGGTCTGTGAGAGCAGGGGAGGAGACAGGGAAATAATCCAGGAAGATGGCTTGTAGGCAATGGGGGGCGGAGCCAGTGCTTAGGGATGGCAGATAACTGGAGCGGGTGCGCACGCCTTCTGTAAGCCTATTATGCGCACTCACCACGCATGTCACAGGGCGTGAGGGGCGCACAGCCGGGGAAATGCTCAGCACTGGAGGCGGAGGAGAAGTGGGAGAGCCAGGTAAGGCAAGGGCTGGGGAGATGGGAGCACGCCGAGGAGCATGCGCCTCATAGAGAGTAACAAGTGACCGGGAACACACGCACAGTGCAAGAGCCGCGCGCGTGACCCGAGTGCGCGTCAAGACGCGTAGACCGTGCCGCAGAGGAGTGGGTGAGAGAGGAGGAAGGGAAAGAGTGAGTACGTAGGGAAGAGGGATAGCTAAGTGCTGTGGGACCTGGGGTGAAGGGGACACGCTGGGAAGCGCGAGTCCCCTGATCCATTATAGTATCCCCCCCTTGATGATCGGACACTGGACGATCCTCCCAAGGTGTATGAGGAAACTTCCGACGGAACTGTCTGAGAAGCGTTGGGGCACGAATGTGGTGTCACGGTATCCAGGAGCGTTCCTCTGGACCATAACCTTTCCAATGAACAAGGAACTGAAGTCTGCCCCAGTACCAACGAAAATCGAGTATGGACTGGAATTCAAACTCTTGTTGTCCTTGAATGATGACAGAATTGGGTCTCCGAGAACGGTCAGAAAAATGAGCATTATGGATAACCGGTTTAAGTAAGGACACATCGAACACCGAGGGGATCCTCATGGCAGGAGGAAGTGCAAGTCGGTAGGCGACCGGGTTGATCCTCTCGAGGACCTTGAAAAGACCCAAGAATCTCGGGGGCCGGTCTCTGGGAGGGAGTCTTGAGCCTGATATTATTAGAAGATATCCAAACCCTGTCCCCAGGTTTGAATACTGGTCCTACTTGACATCGACAATCTGCTTGAGTCTTTTGTCTTTGAACAGAACCTTGCAAGGTTTTTAGGATGTTTCTCCAAGAGTCTTGAAGGTTGGAAATGTGATAATCCACTGCAGGAACACCAGAGGGGGGGAGGAGAGGGGAAGACTGCTGGGATGGAATCCAAAATAAATGAAAAAAAGTGACTCTTGCGTAGACTCGTTTTTTAATGAGTTAATAGCGAACTCTGCCCAGGGTAATAGATCCACCCAATTGTCTTGAGATTCCGAGATGAAGCATCTAAGATACTGTTCCAGAGTCTGATTCATTCTTTCCGTCTGACCGTTGGTCTGTGGGTGATAACCCGAGGAAAATAGAAGGGAAATACCGAGTCTCTGAGAAAAAGCTCGCCAAGACTTAGAAATGAATTGAGTACCTCTGTCTGAAACAATTGAAATAGGTACACCGTGTAACCTGAAAATTTGATTAGAAAACACGTCGGTCAGGGTGGCCGAATTAGGGAGGCCCTTGAGGGGTATAAAGTGTGGATGCTTGGAAAATCTACTACGAGGATAGTATTCATCCCTTTGGAATTGGGGAGTTCCACAATAAAGTCCATGGAGATATGCTTCCAAGGTTGTTCCAGAATAGGAAGAGGCAAGAGGAGACCCAAAGTTTTGTGTCTGGTGGACTTGCTCTGGGCTCAGACCGGACAAGCTCTGGTGAAATCGAAAATGTCCTTATTCAGTTTAGGCCACCAAAAGGTCCATTTGATAAGATCCACTGTCCTCTTGAAGCCTGGATGGCCAGCAGATCTAGAAGAGTGTCCCCACAGAAGTATTTTATGGTGAAAACGTGGGGCTGCGTACAAATGTCCTTCTGGCACCTTAAATCTCCTAGGAGTGTGAACCTGGGCTTTATTGATTTCGTCCAAGACATCAAAGTTATTGACGGAAATAATACATTTAGTGGGAAGAATCGTCTCTGAGGATTCATTAGAGTCGTTCTCCATAGAGAACTGGCGAGAGAGAGGGTTGGCCTTGATATTTTTGGTGCCGGGAAAATAAGAAATAGTATAATTGAACCGAGAAAAGAACAGTACCCAATGAGCTTGATGGGATCCCAAGCGACGAGCCCCCTCAATGTACAATAAGTTTTTGTGATCATGAGGATGGCTACAGGTTCCTGGGTCCCCTCGAGGAGATGCCTCCATTCCTGGAGAGCCAATTTTATGACCAGAAGTTCACGGTTCCCGACATCATAATTTCTCTCGGCCACAGAGAACTTCCGGGAAAAGAATCCACAAGGATAGAGTTTTTCCTGTGGATTGGATCTCTGAGAAAGCACTGCACCAGCTCCCACATCAGAAGTGCCTACTTCTAAAGTAAAAGGGAGAGAAGTATCCGGATGCCGAAGGATGGGTGCAGACACGAAGGCTTTCTTGAGGAACTTGAAGGCTTCGATGGCCTCGGAGACCAAACAGTCGGATCGGCACCTTCCTTGATGAAGGCAGTGATAGGAAGTGCAATGGTAGAGAAATTACGGATGAATTTCCGGTAGTACACTGGCGACACACTTTATTCGAGCTCGGCTAGTCCCACGAATTCGGGTATACCCGGGTGTATTGAGGTTTGTGACTGTTTTCTGCCCGAGTGCATTGAGGTATTTTCCAGGCAGGGATTGAAGCATTTTATTCCCGCTGGCTGCAATACTGCACAGTATATATATTGTATTGTATTGTATTGTATGTCTTTATTTATATAGGGCCATTAGTGTACATAGCGCTTCACAGTAGTAATACATGTGGTAATCAAATAAATAACAGATAATATAAATAACAGATCATGGGAATAAGTGCTTTAGACATAAAAGTAACATTTCGGAAGAGGAGTCCCTGCCCTGAGGAGCTTACATTCTAATTGGTAGGTAGGGAGAACGTACAGAGACAGTAGGAGGGAGTTCTGGTAAGTGCGTCTGCAGGGGGGCCAATCTTTATGTATCCTGTGTTCAGAATATCCACAGTGCTATTCATATGCTTCTTTAAGCAAGTGTGTCTTAAGGTGGGTCTTAAAGGTGGATAGAGAGGGTGCTAGTCGGGTACTGAGGGGAAGGGCATTCCAGAGGTGTGGGGCAGTCAGTGAAAAAGGTTTAAGGCGGGAGAGGGCTTTAGATACAAAGGGGGTAGAAAGTAGACATCCTTGAGCAGAACGCAAGAGTCGGGATGGTGCATAGCGAGAAATTAGGGCTGAGATGTAAGGAGGAGCAGAAGAGTGTAAAGCTTTAAAAGTGAGGAGAAGAATGGAGTGTGAGATGCGGGATTTGATCGGAAGCCAGGAGAGGGATTTCATGAGGGGAGATGCTGAGACAGATCTAGGAAAGAGTAGAGTGATTCTGGCAGCAGCATTTAGGATAGATTGTAGGGGAGACAGGTGAGAGGCAGGAAGGCCAGACAGCAGGAGGTTACAGTAATCAAGACGGGAGAGAATGAGGGCCTGAGTCAGAGTTTTAGCAGTCGAACAACAGAGGAAAGGGCGTATCTTAGTTATATTGCGGAGGAAAAAGCGACAAGTTTTAGAAATGTTTTGAATGTGAGGGGCGAATGTGAGAGAGGAGTCGAGTGTGACCCCTAGGCAGCGTGCTTGGGCTACTGGGTGAATGATTGTAGTTCCAACAGTAATGTGGAAGGAGGTAGTAGGGCCAGGTTTGGGAGGAAGTATGAGGAGCTCTGTTTTAGCCATGTTGAGTTTAAGGCGTCGGAGGGCCATCCAGGATGATATAGCAGAGAGACATTCAGAAACTTTGGTTTGTACAGCAGGTGTAAGGTCGGTGTTGAAAAGTATATTTGTGTGTCGTCGGCATAGAGGTGATAATTAAACCCAAAAGATGTTATTAGGTCACCTAGAGAGAGTGTGTACAGAGAAAAGAGAAGAGGTCCCAGGACAGAGCCCTGGGGTACCCCCACAGAGAGATCAATAGAGGAGGAGGAGGTGTTAGCAGAAGAGACACTAAAAGTACGATGGGAGAGGTAGGATGAGATCCAGGATAGAGCTTTGTTCCGAATACCTAGAGTATGGAGAATGTGGAGGAGAAGAGGGTGGTCCACGGTGTCAAATGCTGCAGAGAGGTCGAGTAATATGAGCAGAGTGTAATGACCTCTGTCTTTGGCAGCATGGAGGTCGTCAGTTATTTTAGTGAGGGCTGTTTCCGTGGAGTGAGCAGTGCGGAAGCCAGATTGTAGAGGGTCTAGGAGAGAATAGGTGTTGAGAAAATGGAGCAAGCGAGAGAATACAAGACGTTCAAGTAGTTTAGAGGCAAAAGGCAGGAGGGAGACAGGTCGATAGTTAGAAAGACAGGTAGGGTCAAGCTTGCTGTTTTTGAGTAATGGTATGACTGTTGCATGTTTGAAGGAGGATGGAAAGGTTCCAGAGCAGAGGGAGGAGTTAAAAATGTGTGTAAGCGTAGGGATTATAGTAGGAGCTAGAGGTTTTAGGAGATGGGAGGGAATGGGGTCAAGAGGGCAAGTGGTAGAGGGAGAAGAGGAGATCAACAGCGACACATCCTCCTCTGAGATATATATATATACTGCATTACAATTCATGAATTTATGCCATCTGGTAGACACGCGAAGCATTGCAGCCTATTAAATCCTAATCATTATCATTTAACAGATCAGCCGCCCATCAGCCAGGCATGAACCCAGGTTGGGAAGGCAAACGCAACGGGGCTTGTCAGAGGTGAGGAGCGGCGCATTCCAGGTATCTGCCAGGTACATACTGGGTATTTGCTTGAATAAAGTGTGTCAGTGCAGTAATTAGCAAAGCCAAGAAAGCGTTGTACGGCTTTGAGTGAATTCGGCAACGGCCAGTCGAGTACAGACTTCAGCTTCTTGGGATCCATGGTAAAGCCTTTGTCAGAAATTATATAGCCTAAGACGGCTGTGGATGATTGATGGAACAAACATTTCTCCATTTTTGCATAGAGGCGGTTAGCACAAAGCTGAGACAGAACCAGTTTGGTATGGGGAATGGGCTCCTCCAAGTTTTTAGAGAACATGAGGATATCGTCCAAATATACGATGACGAACGTTCCCAAAATGTCCCGGAAGAAATCATTCATAAATTCTTGGAAAACAGCAGGGGCATTGCACAAGCTGAAGGGCATTACTAAATATTCATAATGTCCCAAACGCGTATTAAACGCATTTTTCCATTCGTCCCCTTCTCTTATCCGAATCAGATTGTAGGCCCCTCTTAAATCGAGTTTAGAGAATATAGTGTCTCCTTTAAGATGGTCGAAGAGTTCAGAAATTAAAGGAAGAGGGTATCGTTTTTTTACCGTAATTTTGTTGAGGCCACGAAAGTCAATACAGGGCCTTAAAGAGCCATCCTTCTTCTTCACGAAGAAGAAGCCTGCCCTGGCGGTGGTAGTAGAATTCCGGATGAACCCTTTCTCAAGATTCTCCTGTATATATGACGTCATCTCCGGTACAGATAAGGGGTACGACTTAAACTTGGGGAGAATGGTTTTAGGGATTAAATCAATAGGACAATCGTAAGTAGCACCTCTGCCTTTGTCTTATTGAAGACATCTAGGTATACCGTCGGTAAAGCAGAGTGGTTAGATGAGGCAGTATTGAGACCAGTGAGCACGGCAAAAGGAGGAGTAAGCGTCTTCTCTGAGGTAGCAGCCCATTGGATGGGCAGAACGTTGGTCCAGTCAATACGCGGGTTGTGAAGTTGGAGCCAAGGCAATCCCAGAATAACCTGGACAGTGGGAGAGTGGATGACATCAAAGACTATTACCTCAGTATGACCATCTGCGGTGGTCAGGGTTAGAGGAATAGACTCCCAAATGATGAAGGGTGGTTGGAGCGGTCGACCGTCATAACCTCCAGGCCGATGGGAGACTTTTTCTTGACTAATGGGATCTGGCTGTTGCAAGTGAAGGTGTGATCAAGAAAGTTACCACCAGACCCGAAGTCAATGAACGCTTCCACTTCTATTTGAAGATCAGGACCTGACAGAGTTAGAGGAAGTAGTATCTTCTTCGGTAGTTCCTTAGGGAGAGGGGGGCAGGGAGAGATAGTACCCAGTAAAAGCCCCTCTACCTTTACTGGGCATTCCCGTTTCCCGGTTTTAGGCGGCAGTGACGAAGACGGTGTTCAGGAGAATCGCAATAATAGCAGAGACCTTCCTCACAACGTCGTGCTTTCTCAGCAGCCCGAAGTTGTTGGCTATCGATTTGTATCGGTTCAGGGGCGTCCAACACAGGGAAGGCCAGAGGGGATGACCTAGGAGAAACAGGCAGAGACGAGAGAGAACAGGAACAGTTACGATCGTGGCGTCGTTCTTGATGCGCTGATCCATCCGGAAATGAGAGCGATGAGTTCCTCAAGGGAAGAAGGCCGAGCGTGAGCTGCGAGGTCATCTTTGAGAGTTTCGGACAACCCGTTCCAGTATGCCGCAGCGAGAGCTTCATCATTCCACTGGGTTTCTGCAGCGAGGGTGCGGAACTCCACCGCGTATCTTGCAGCTGACCTACAAGCCTGAAAGAGATGGAACAAGGAAAATGCAGCAGTCTCCCTACGTGCTGGTGTGTCAAACACCTGTTGGAACTCACGCCGGAATTTGGGTTATGTCGGGTTTGTGTTCCCAGAGAGGGGAAGCCCAAGCGAGTGCGTCGCCAGGGAGTAAGGTATAGATATAGGCCACCTTGGTACGACCAGTAGGGAAGTGGGACAGAGACATTTCGAATTGGACCTCACACTGAATCAAGAATCCTCGACAAGCGAGAGGGTCCCTGTCATACCGGTTGGGGGGTGGAAAACATGGTCCGGGATTGTTTGATGGCATTGGGGCAGGGATAGGTGGTGTCACAGGAGATTTCCTGAGAGATACGGTAGATAGTTTATCTGTGACCTCATTGAGTTGATTGCTTAGAAGTTGCAAATGTGCCATGGAAACACCTTGGCCCACCTGATGGGGGTCTGCATTTGTAGGACTCTGCATAATGTAACGCCTGTATGCCCGCAGACCTGGCCAGTCCCCAGTACTGAGGTGGGTAAGGGTATAACACGCACCCACAGCAGTGAGGGCGTGCCTGGAGTGTGGTAAATAGCATTGCCGGGCCTGTAGAGTAAGGGTTAACGTATACTTGCTGAGTGGGTGCCAGAGGTCGGAAGGTAAAGTCCAAGTGCCAGTGTTCAAGGGTTGGAGAGAGCAGCGTAGTGATGTCCGTATGCCAGGGTTCAAGGGTTGGAGAAAGCAGCGTAGTGATGTCTGTAAGCCAGGGTCCAAGGGCAGGAGAAGGTAGCGTAGTCAAATCCAAAGCAGAGTTCAAGTTCAAACCAAGTGAATCCAAACAAGGGCAGGGATGGGAACCAGAGCTGAAAGAGACAAGGGAGCTAGCATAGAGACTGCACACACAGGAGCTACAGGAAAGCTATGCAGAGCAATGACTGAAAGGAAAGAGTGGGGTTATATAGGAAGGAGTACTAATAGGGGTGAGGGGTGGAGTAGAGGTTTGAGTGAATGTTTGTAGGGATAGATCTGTGAGAGCAGGGGAGGAGACAGGGAAATAATCCAGGGAGATGGCTTGTAGGCAACGGGGGACGGAGCCAGTGTTTAGGGACGGCAGACAACTGGAGCGTGTGCGCGTGCCTTCTGTAAGCCTATTATGCGCACGCACTGCGCGTCACAGGGCGCGTGTCACAGGGCGTGAGGGGCGCACAGCCGGGGAAATGCTCAGCACTGGAGGCGGAGGAGAATTGGGAGAGCCAGGTAAGGCAAGGGCTGGAGAGATGGGAGCACGCCGAGGAACGTGCGCCTCATGGAGTGTAATGAGTGACCGGGAACGCGCGCACACAATGCGAGAGATGCGCGCTTGACCCAAACGCGCATCAGATCGCGTAGACCGTGCCGCGGAGGATTGGGTGAGAGAGGAGGAAGGGAAAGAGTGAGTATGTAGGGAAGAGGGATAGCTAAGTGCCGTGGGACCTGGGGTGAAGGGGACACGCTGGGAGGAGTGAGTCCCCCGATCCGTTACATTACCATAGCGGTAGTAACCACTACGGTAATGAACCGGTTGGCCTAATCGCCCACCCTGGGCCAAGTACCCCCATTCACCCAGTCCCTCAACCCATTGATTGTCACAGTACTAAACCATACCCCTAATCAATGGCAATGAATTGGCAACCTAAAAAAAAAAGTCACAAAATAAAACACGACATTTTAATAAATACAACCATTTCACAATAAAGCCATTGATTGTGACTGTGGCAAACCATGCCCCAAATATGGGCATGTTTTGCCACAATGACAATAAATGTGAAACATAAAAAAAACACATATCAACAAATACAAAATATTACAATGAAAAAAAAAAAACATTTTTCTAAAAATGCATTGCTTGTCACTGTGCTTATACATACCCAGAAAGGGGTATAGATAAGCACAATGGATGTCATTGGGCAATCTATAAAAAATACACTATTGCTAATGTAATGATGGGGTTAACATCTACTGTTACCATCCTGCAAGGCCTATACTCCCACCCTGGGGCAACTGCAAGCTTCTACAGTGGGGATAATGCATGCACTCAATATAGGAGGTAGGTGGGGTACTTAGCTGCCGGTGTGTGGCACTCAGGGTGCTCCTAGGATTCCATTAGTAGTCAGCATAGGTAGAGAAAGAAGCCAGCACACGGATGTAAGCAGTAATGCTTTATTGTCCAAGGTTTTCCGATGTTTAGGTTGTGCAATACAGCCTTTTTCTAGGTGAGGACTAGCAGTGGTGAACAATTAACACATATTTATTCCCCCTTTCTGATTCACTTACTCCACACTGCTCCGGTCTTCCTCCTCCAACGACGCCGATGCCATTTGGTGATGTCAGAAGGGGCGGACCCAGGGAAGGCTGCAGGAACAACAAAACAAACACAGAGTGTCTGTGTGGTGCCTTGGCAACCCTGTAAACGGAGAAGGGCAAAGTAGGAGCCTAGACACCTACCCTACTAGTGCAAAGCATACCCTTAACATAAC
This sequence comes from Ascaphus truei, assembly GCF_040206685.1. Taxonomy (NCBI): domain Eukaryota; kingdom Metazoa; phylum Chordata; class Amphibia; order Anura; family Ascaphidae; genus Ascaphus; species Ascaphus truei. The sequence continues at coordinate 422,539,895 of NC_134483.1, read as the reverse complement.
AACACATCTAATATAGTGAAGCACCAAAGAGTACCCCTTCTGACTACTGACATCATTGTGGAGCGACGCACAAACATACTGACATCACCAAATGTCATTGAGGGAGTAGGAAGATTGGAGTGGTGTGGGATAAGTGAGTAAGAAGGGGGGTATAAATATGTATTAATTGTTCACCACTGCTAGTCCGCACCTAGAAAAAAAGGCTGCATTGCAGAGCCAAAATGTCATAAAATCTAGGACAATAAAGCATTAATGCTTAAGTCCATCTGCTGGCTTCTTTCTCTACCTACGCAACTTCAAGCTTTACCCCCACCCCATACATATAACAAATCAGTGCATGCTATTGAACCCCTTCATTACCATAGCGGTTTTATTGTATTGTATGTCTTTATTTGTATAGCGCCATTAATGTACATACACGTAGTGCTTCACAGTAGTAATACACGTGGTAAACATAAATAACAAATAATAAATAAATATATATAACAGGTCCTGGGAATAAGTGCTTCAGACAAATGTAACATTTAGGAAGAGGAGTCCCTGCTCTGAGGAGCTTACAATCTAATTGGTATTTAGGAGGAACGTACAGAAAAAGTAGGAGGGCATTTTGGTAAGTGCTTCTACCAAGCTTTATGTATCGTGTCTAGTAATATATACGGTGCTACTCATATGCTTCTTTAAGCAAGTGTGTCTTAAGGTGAGTCTTAAACGTGGATAGAGTGGGTGCTAGTTGGGTGTCGAGGGAAAGGGCATTCCAGAGGTGTAGGGCTGTCAGTGAGAAAGGTTTAAGGCGGGAGAGGGCTTCAGATACAAAGGGGGTAGAGAGAAGACCTCCTTGAGCAGAACACAAGAATCGGGAAGGTACATAGCGAGAAATTAGGGATGAGATGTAAGTAGGGGCAGAAGAGTGAAAAGCTTTAAAAGGGAGGAGGAGAATTGCATGTGTGATACGGGATTTGAAAGGTAGCCAGGAGTGTGATTTCAGCAGTGGAGATGCTGAGACAGATTTAGGAAAGAGTAGAGTGATTCTGGCAGCAGCGTTTAGGATAGATTGTAGGGGAGACAGGTGAGAGGCAGGAAGCCCGGGCAGCAGGAGGTTAGAGTAGTCGAGACGGGAGAGAATGACACCTGAGTCAGAGTTTTAGCAGTCGAGCAACAGAGGAAAGGGCGAATCTTTGTAATATTGCGGAGGAAAAAGTGACAGGTTTTAGAGACGTTTTGAATGTGAGAGGAGAATGTGAGAGAGGATTCAAGTGTGACCCCTAGGCAGCGTGCTTGGGCTACTAGGTGAATGATGGTACTTGAAACAGTAATGTGGAAGGAGGTAGTAAGACCAGGTTTGGGAGGAAGTATAAGGAGCTCTGTTTTTGTCATGTTACGTTTAAGGCGGCAGAGGGCCATCCAGGATGATATCGCAGATAGACATTCAGAAACTTTGGTCTGTACAGCAGGTGTAAGGTCAGGGGTTGAAAAGTAAATTTGTGTGATGTCAGCATAGAGGTGATATTTAAACCAAAGGGATGTGATTAGGTCTCCTAGAGAAATGGTGTAAAGTGAAAAGAGAAGAGGTCCCAGGACAGAACCCAGCGGCAACCCCACAGAGAGATCTATGAGGAGGAGACGGTGTTAGCAGAAGAGACACTGAAAGTATGATGGGAGAGGTAAGAGGAGATCCAGGATAGAGCTTTGTTATGAATACCAAGAGTATGGAGAATGAGGAGAAGAAGAGGGTGGTCCACGGTGTCAAATGCTGCAGAGAGGTCAAGTAATATGAGCAGAGTGTAATGACCTCTGTCTTTGGCAACATGGAGGTCATTAATTATTTTAGTGAGGGCTGTTTCAGTTGAGTGAGCAGTGCAGAAGCCAGATTGTAGAGGGTCTAGGAGAGAAAAGGTGTTGAGAAAGAGGAGCAAGCGAGAGAAAACAAGACTTTCAAGGAGTTTGGAGGCAAAAGGCAGGAGAGAGAAAGGTTGATTGTTAGAAAGACAGGTAGGGTCAAGCTTGCTGTTTTTGAGTAATGGTATAATGGTTGCATGTTTGAAGGACGAGGGAAAAGTACCAGAATAGAGGGAGGTGTTAAATATGTGTGTGAGCATAGGGGTTATAGTAGGAACAAGATGTTTTAGGAGATGGGAGGGAATGGGGTCAAGAGGGCAAATAGTAGAGGGAGAAGAGGAGATCAGTAGTGAAACATCCTCCACTGTGACAGCGGAAAAAGATTCAAGGAAGGCAGGAGGAGAGTTAGGAAGCAGTGTAGAATGGGAGGAGGAAACAGAGGGGATGTTCTGACGATGGATTCCACCTTTTCCTTGAAATAGTCAGCAAAGCCCTGAGGTTACATGGAGGAAGAAGAGGCAGCTGGGGGTGGTTTGAGTAGAGAGACAAAGACAAAGAAGAGTCGGCGTGGGTTAGCCGCTAAGGTAATGAAACTGGCTGAAATTTTATTTTTATTTTTATTGCATAGGATTGAATCTGGGGGTCTCTGGAGCTCTGTTTTTGTCATGTTAAGTTTAAGTCGGCGGAGGGCCATCCAGGATGATATCGCAGATAGACATTCAGAAAGTTTGGTCTGTACAGCAGGTGTAAGGTCAGGGGTTGAAAAGTAAATTTGTGTGTCGTCAGCATAGAGGTGATATTTAAACCCAAGGGATGTGATTAGGTCTCCTAGAGAAAGGGTGTAAAGAGAAAAGAGAAGAGGTCCCAGGACAGAACCCTGCGGCAACCCCACAGAGAGATCTATGGAGGAGGAGACGGTGTTAGTAGAGGAGACACTGAAAGTACGATGGAGAGGTAAGAGGAGATCCCGGATAGAGCTTTGTTATGAATACCAAGAGTATGGAGAATGGGAAGAAGAAGAGGGTGGTCCACGGTGTCAAATGCTGCAGAGAGGTCAAGTAATATGAGCAGAGTGTAATGACCTCTGTCTTTGACAGCATGGAGGTCATTAGTTATTTTAGTGAGGGCTGTTTCAGTTGAGTGAGCAGTGCGGAAGCCAGATTGTAGAGGGTCTAGGAGAGAAAAGGTGTTAAGAAAGAGGAGCAAGCGAGAGAAAACAAGACGTTCAAGGAGTTTGGAGGCAAAGGCAGGAGAGAGAAAGGTTGATTGTTAGAAAGACAGGTACTGTAGGGTCAAGCTTGCTGTTTTTGAGTAATGGTATAACGGTTGCATGTTTGAAGGACGAGGGAAAAGTACCAGAATAGAGGGAGGTGTTAAATATGTGTGTGAGCATAGGGGTTATAGTAGGAACAAGATGTTTTAGGAGATGGGAGGGAATGGTGTAAAGAGGGCAAGTAGTAGAGGGAGAAGAGGAGATCATTAGTGATACATCCTCCACTGTGACAGCGGAAAAAGAGTCAAGGAAGGCAGGAGAGTTAGGAAGCAGTGTAGAATGGGAGGAGGAAACAGAGGGGATGCTCTGACGAATGGATTCCACATTTTCCTTGAAATAGTCAGCAAAGTCCTGAGGTTAAATGGAGGAAGAAGGGGCAGCTGGGGGTGGTTTGAGTAGAGAGACAAAGACAGAGAAGAGTCGGCGTGGGTTAGCCGCTAAGGTAATGAAACTGGCTGAAATTTTATTTTTATTGCATAGGATTGAATCAGGGGGTCTCTGGAGCTAAAATAAATATGCGTGTCAGATCCGGAAGCTCACTGATACCCACAGGGACTCCAGGATACCCACAGGGGCCCCTCAAATACTCACAGTGACCCCCAGAGACCCTTGGTATCAATCCTATGCAGTCAAAATAAAATAAACTCCTTGTTATGCACATCACAATTCTGATCATGTCACCCTTTAGCTGTTGAGAAAAGAATGCAAGTTTTTATAGTAAGATATGCATATCGGAGTTTAGTGAATAGCAGTTGCTGGCAAAAAAATTAAGTTTCGTCATTTTTTCAACTACCACCCTACTTGTTTTAGCCAGTAAAAAGCTGTTTTGGTGTGATATTGCCATGTTTTTGGAACTTTGTGAATAGCTACACATGCAATATCGCTCTTAAAGGGCATTAATGCACTTATCAAAGTTTAGTGAATAGGCCCCTTTGAGTTCTAAAGCTAGGTCTCAACATTTATTAGTCAAAAACCATATTTTTCATATAAGTTATCAAACGGAGTGGAATCATTAATCTGTATTTTTGCTTATGATTTACTTTGGATAGCCTTCTCCAGAACATACCCATCAGTGTCTAACATGATTTATATCAGATAAATCTATTTGTTTTTCATTAATAGATTTTGAGTGCTCTCAGTTTCTACAATTCTACAATTTATTTGCTAAAATAATTTTTAGGCACTACTACTCAGTCTTGATAATGATTCTAGAGAACTACTGTAGTTTCCCTAAAACAAACTGTTTTTAAACACTGACCAGACTGTAACAATTGTATTTGGGACCAAGGCTACATTTCTAAAGCTGCCAATGATGGAGCTACAGCAGAACCAACTCAAACACCATTCTAGCCCTACATGTAGCACTAGTTTTATATATATGGGCATATGGTTTGATTCTCATTTAACATTTGGGTTATACATTGATACCCTGACATTCAAAACTTATGCCAAACTAGGTGTACTTTATAGGAACAGATCCTCCCAAAGCCAGCTGGTCAGAATGCACATCACATAGCAGATGCTAATGCCAATTGTAAAACACCTCAAACTCACCTGGACAAACTAGACACCAGCTACAACTCCATATTCAGCTTTGTCCTCTAATGTAACAACACATATCACTGCAAAACTCTCAAAGAACTAGATTGGCCATCACTAGCAAAGTTCATTTTTCCTGTCTTGTCTTCGCATACTTTCTGGGCAAACTACCCTCTTATAAGAACAAGCTCACCACCCCTCCACATGCAGCACTTATCACCTGATTTCTGACACCAAAAGACTGCATACGGTCCCAAGGTTTAACAAAGTATCCGGCCGCTCCTCCATCTCATACCGTGCACCTCACAACTGGAACAATCTACTGGACACTTTCAAGGCCGCACACCAGTCTAAGTTCATTCAAAATTAAAGCTGTTTTACATTTTAATCTTTTCTGCAACTGTTACATACGCCTATAATATATATATTATCTTTAACTGTGCATGCAATGTCTTTATATGTATATAATGTATAACCCTGTTCATTTAAATGTAGTCATGTACTTTCATCATAACTCTGTGCCAAGGACATACTTGAAAATGAGAGGTAAATCTCAATGTATTACTTCCTGGTTAAACATTTTATAAATAATTCAAATAAATTGTCAGCATCTATCTGCTAGTCACCACATTTGGTCCTCTACAGAAGATATACTGATGACTTGTTCCTGATTTGGGAGGGAGATATAGATAGATTGCAAATGTTTTTTACATATATAAATAATAACGATAGAAATCTGAAATTTTCTTCTAAATTCAGTAACATAAAAATTGAATTTTTAGACCTAGAAGTATACATTTACTGCGGACTTATTAAAACAAAAACCTTTTTTAAGGACGTAGATGGAAACAACTACGTCCATAAAAAGAGTTGTCACCACCCAAAATGGGTTTCAAACATTCCGTATGGTCAACTAAGACATACTGTATTAGAAGAAACTGTACAGATTTAGATATCTATAAAGATCAGTCAAATATTCTAATTAAGACATTTCAGGAGAAAGAGTATAATCCCAATACCATTTCAGAGGCAGTAGCCAAAAAAAAACATTGTAGATAGGATTGAATTATTGCACCCAGAAAGAGTTGTGAAATCACAAAAAGAAAGGAATTTTCAAACTATCTTCATCACCCAATATAATAGTGAAGCTACAAAAATAGCCAAAATAGTCAATAAACATTGCCATATATTAAAAAATGATCCCATACTTGCTAACGAAATCCCAGACCGTGCTCGTGTCATTTTCAAAAGGTCAAACAACCTTAAGAGTAAACTTGCTCCTAGTACATTCAAAGTTTTAGATAAAAAGACAAATCATTGGCTCAAAACACCAGTAGGGTTTTTTAAATGTGGAAATTGCAAAATTTGTAATCTAGGTTCCAAAGAAAAATCCACCTTCTCCTCCAATTCAACTGGGGAAAAATTTGACATGACTCAATTTATAAACTGTAGAACCGATCATGTACATGATTGAATGTCCTTGTAAATTACAATATATTGGTAGAACCGCAAGACCCCTTAAGGTAAGAATTATGGAACATATGGGAAACATAAGACGCAAACTACAAACCCATAGTGTTCTAAACACTTTGAATTGTTCCATGGTTCAGATTCGAGTCTATTAACTTTTAGGGGCATCAAGCATGTCACACCCCATTGGAGAGGAGGAGACAGGTCTCTTGATCTTGCAAAGAGAGAGACCTTTTGGATTCATAGAACCAAATCTATGATACCACAAGGTCTCAATTCAGACATTGATATCATACCATTTTTATGATTATTGTTGATATTGTGTGACTAATAATTGTCTTTTCCTTTCCCCCCATTTTTTACATTTTTCACTGTTTTATTGTGTGCCGAGATCACGCCGTTATAATTCATATCATGTATTTGGCAGACCTGGGATGTTCCCTTGTCTGATTCACCATTTGTTAATTGATCAGTCAATCAGTGTATCATTCAGGGTATTAGTAGGCAGAGCATCTGAAGGGTATCCATGACTCCTGACGAAGCTACACGCCCAGTGAAACGCGTAGAGTCGCTCCCGTGAAGTCATCAGAGGACTCCAGAGATCTCCAGACTGCTCCCCTTTAGCATTGTGTCGGGCTGTTCCGTGAACGTGAGAGCTCGCTCCAAAGACCCTCCTATCATCAGGGCACTTACCTGCAGCCCCACAGATGATTGATTCGAATAGTGTGAAGCTGAGACAGAGAGGTCGTGATGGAGGAAGCGGGAGTAACCAAATCTGATGACATCAGCATTTTATGTGTCTGTATTCTTATGACACTGTGTAAGTGTTCATTTTATTGTTTCTATAAATTTAATTTTTATTGGATTACGCTATGGATACTTTTTTCTTCTATACCCTGATTGGTGAAATTCTATGAGTGACATCCTGTATCATCATACTCGATTGAGGTTATCACATCACAGACCAGAGTCAAGCCCACTGCCACTGATCTCTGAAATGCCCGTATTTGATTGACACCATGTGAGTCTCCAATTGACCTAGTGTTGAACATATCTCACCATTTTAAACTCTATTCGCACTATGTTATATTCTTCTTCTATTTCATATTGAACCTGCACTCCCCTGAACTCTGAGAAGTCACCACAAGAGCCAGGAGAGCTGCCCAGAAAACTGAACTGCACTGAACTATAGAACTCCAGAACTTAAGAAAACTAGCAAGGAAGAAATAGCAGAGCTAGTTCTAGATTTGTAACATGATCCCAACCTCCCCTTTAATGAACAGGATATGGTAGGGCCATAAGTGACTCCTAAATAAATCTAACTGCAAAGTTAACATATCATGTAAAAACTATGACAAAATATACTGTAGCATAAAAAAGTTTCAATACCATCAATACTCAAAACTCAGAAAAGAGAAAGTGTAAAAAGAACACTTCAGTGTCACTAAACAAAAAAATATTATACAAAATATAGGTGCCCTTAGATATGTGAAATCGATTTTCCATGAATCCCATTATACAAAATATAGTTAATAAAATAGTCTGTTTTAAAAACAGATCTTGAGTAACATGTTGGTGCTTGTCTTTTTAAAGTAATACAATTCCAGATGAAAGTTACTTTGAGTACTATGGTGTACTGTACTTAAAGCAGTGGCAAATTATGAATTTTACAATATTTTCCCAGAAAATCTACAATTATGACACGAAAGTCAAACTCCCAACCAAAAAACTTTTAAAAGGAGGATTATTATTACATACTGTAATAAAATGTATTTAGGTACAGTGTATAATACTTTGTCTGTGCCATAGCATACAATGTAAAAAAATTCTAGACAACAAATGTTGGAGTAGTGAAATATGTTATTTAAAAAATGGACAACAGTGAATGCAAGGGGAAAAGTAATATTGCTGTCATAACACATCTTGACAAAGGTCAGTGTATTTGACGGAAACGTCGATCTATGTGTATTAATTTTTTTTTTTTTGAATAAACACCTATGGAGTGCAAGTTCATTTTTGTTGTAGAAGGATGTGTACTGTATTATAGGTCTCCCCAGTGGGGGGGGGGGGGGTGAGCTCTGTAAACCTGAGACAGCTACATGAATCCAGTGAGTGCACATAATTTATTTCCTCTCGCACATAAAGGGTAGCCCTTGAATTCCCCAATTGGGACACTATTGCACCAAAACTTCCATTGAATGTGCCTTCATTTAAATATAATGGAACCCCCAATAATCACAAATTAGAAACAATAATAATGAACACTTACAGTATAAGCACATTCACATGTCTGAGACAGGTCCACAAAACCTGCCTTACCCCATAATCTTCTAGCATACTGTTGCAAATGAGCCTTCACTGTATGTAACTTTTATATAATAACGTAAAAAGACAAGTGAAAAAATAATTGATTAAAGAAGCAAATGAGAAATCATCTGTGGAAAGTATAACCGCCTGAAACAAATGAGAAAAAAAACTACCATGGAATGAAAAATAAGGAGAATGAATCAAATAAAAAAGAAAGCCAGTAAATGTCAAAGTAGAAGGGAAACAATGTGCAGGGTAATGGTGCACCCGGCTTGTACTATTGATCTATTGGTATGTCCCTGATCTGCAAGTCCTGTTTTAAAAGAATTACCCACCCGGCTTGTACTATTGATCTATTTGTATGTTTGAATATCAAAGGTGGTTTTTTTTTCCCTCTTAACTTTGTGCTGCTAATTGACCAACTGGAACAAGCTGATTTATTGGGGCGGGGGGATGTTCATGTTACTGCTTTAGTTGTTCAAAACAAATATCCCCCCTGCATTGGCATCTTAAGAGTGATGCATTTAAAGTGATCATTTGAAGTGACAATATATAGTTAGACTATAGTTTGACTAGAGGTGACTGGGGACTTCATCTTTCTGCAAACTCTTTTACTCAAGGCAACAAACAGTGAGATTATATGACCACACTATGATCCCATGCTTGTTAACCTGCATATTTTAACCCCCCACCACTTTACAACTTATTTCACTGCATCCTCTCCCAAAACTGACTGCACAAAAATACCTCCCACACCCACTCAGCCCACTGAAACCCTGAATTGACTCCAGCATTGCAATGCATCAAAACATTTGACAAGGAACAGGCACAAGCCTGCTGTTTAGTCTGCACACACTCACTTTGCTCACAACAGCTCCACGCAGCACTGCCTACCTCTGGCATAAAGCCTGCTATGTATCTTAACTTTTTTCTTTCTCCTGGCCTCATGGAGATGTTACTCTCTCTATACACTACAAACTCCTCCCTCCTGACCCACACCCAACATCACCATACACCTGGACTACTCAAAAGCCTTGCATTATCTACTGAATGTTGGTGGAGAACTCTAAAAACCAGCACACCAACCACTGCTCACTCAAGTTGCAAACACCACAAATTTACGACTTGCAAACAACTACCCACATTTCTATTCATACTATTACTTTCTTTAGCAGGTGATATTGAACCTAACCCAGATCCTCCCATTTCAGCTCTGTCCCATGCCCCTGAGAATTCCACCTTTAAATTCCAAAAAGGGCTATCTGTCGCCCATATAAATATCTGGAGCCTGCTGCCCAAACTGGACGAACTAAGGGCATGGTGCCTTATCCATAAACCTAAAGCCATCGTTCTTACAGAAACATGGCTAACCCCTAAAACCCCTGATGCAAATATCGCCATTCAGGGATACTCCATTTCTAGGAGAGATAGGTCAAAGAGAGGAGGAGGGGTGTTATTTTATATTACAGACACCTTACAATTTACACTGTTACATTGCCCCCCAAGCCCAGCCTCTTTTGAAATTCTAATTGGCAAAATCTGCCTCCAATTTTCTAAGCCCATCTTGGTTGCTGGCATCTACCGCCCCCCTAAAGCCCCTCTACAATCCCTGACTGATTTCACCCAGTTTCTTGGCTCCATTTACTCTCTGAATGAGAAGAGTGAACTGCTAGTTCTTGGGGATTTCAACTTCAATTGGCTTGACCCTAAAAACCACAAAATCCAGATACAACTCAAGTCACTTAACCTATCACAACTCATTTCCCAACCCACACGGACAAACTTGAAATCGCACAATCATTCCTTGCTAGACTGGATTCTTTCCTCAAACTCCAGCAGAATCCAATCCTCTGGCATCCTTCCTGATATTTTCCGTGACCATGCAATAGTGTACTGTGTAAGGAAAATTAAACCGCCCCAATCAAGCCCTAAAGTTCTCCTCACTAGAACATATAAAAACTTTAACCCAGTTTCTGGATGACCTTACCAACTGCCCATGGCACAGAATCGATTTAATTCCCGACCCTGATTCTGCGCTCGACTATTTCCAATCTGAGTTCTTAAAACTCTGCGATACCCATGCTCCACTACGCAAAATAAGGGCACGGGGGACCCACCTTCCATGGGTTACAACTGACCTTATAGCACTCTACCAGTTCAGGGATACCTTGTGGAAAAGCTACAAAGTAATTGGCACTACCAAGGATCTCAATCACTACAGATGCCTGCGGAACATGTGCACAAGGCAAACAAGGCACGCAAAAGCACAATATTACTCTGACAATCTCCACCAGAATACATCAAACCCAGCTACTGCACCGACACACTTTATTCGAGCAAATGCCCAGTTTGTACCTGGCAGATACCTGGAATCCGCCGCTGCTCACCTCTTGCATGCTTCGTTGCTTTTGCCTTCCCAGCCACGGTTCATGCCTGGCTGATGGGCGGCTGATCTGTTAAATGATAATGATCAGGATTTAATAGGCTGCAATACGTCGCGTGTCCACCAGATGGCATAAATTCATGAATTGTAATGCAGTATATATATATACAGTACTGTATATACACAGTATATATATATATATATATATATATATATATATATATATATATATATATATATATATATATATATATATATATATATATATATATAACAACAACCCCTATAAGCCCTAACATACAGTACTGTACACATACAGTACTGTATATGCACATACATAAATGATACTACTGTATGGGTGGCGGGGGCAAGATGTGTTTGCAGCAGAGAGAGATCCGCTGCTCTCTCTCTGCGCAAATATCCGCACATTAAAAATTATTTGAAATACATTTTTATTGATAGTGTAGATGTGCAGGGGGTCTCCGGAGCTGAACCGCGTTGGTTTTAGGTCTGGGGACCCCGTGCCCCCGAGATACAGGCCCCTTTAGGGGGTGCCGGTATCCCTCTGCTTGGTTTAAAGGTCCGATCACGTGACCGCGGCCTGTAAACCAAGCAGAGCAGAGGGATACCGGCACCCCCTAAAGGGGCCTGTATCTCGGGGGGCACGGGGTCCCCAGACCTGAAACCTGTGCGCTTCTGCTCTGGAGAACCTCTGCACATGTACAGTATCAATAAAACACATACAATATACAGTATAAATAAACACTCGTTCTTTACCTTAGCGGCTATGCGCTATGGTAAAGAAGCATCATTTCTGTATTTTAATAATAATGTACAGTGAGCAGGGGGTTCCCTGAGCCAGAAATTAATGCTCAGGGACCCCCCCTGCTCCTGCTCAATATTATTAAAAATACAGAAATGCTGCGTCATTACCATAGCGGATAGCCGCTAAGGCAATGAAGGGGTTAACCCACCGTGCCCGCTTTATTGTGTGTAGTGGGTGGGGATGGGTGAGGGGGGGTATTTGGCCCTTGGTGGGAGTTTAGGACTTGCGGGGGGGTTGCGGGTGCACTTAACCCCTTCACGACCGTAGCAGTTAATACCTCTACGGTCATGAAGGGGTTAAGCCCTCCCGCTACCCCCCGCAAGCCCTAAACAAGCACCGTTGGGGCTAATACCCCATTCACCCACCCTCCCGCTACCCACAATAAAAAAAATACACACACACAGCAGCCCCACAATTAATAAATAAATCTAAATAAATAAATAAATACATGAAGAGAAATAAATATATACTGTATATATATACTGGATATATATACAGTATATATATAATAACAATCCCTATACATATACAGTATATACTTTGTATATATATACCAGTATATATATATATACAGTATACAGTATATATACACACATGATGAACCAATAGTACAAATACATGTAGAATGGTTATCAAAATCATACTGTCCTACAGATAACGCTTCTCTATACAGACAATAATAATAATCCATTTAATAATCCTAACTTATTTTACAATATTAAACATAACATTCCAATCCACACAGTACATTGCATTTACATTGTATAAATGATGCATAAAATCTATGCACCATATACATTCTGCAAATGAATGTTAACAATATAATTGCAAGCTACTCTACCAGTAAATACAAACACTTCCAAACAATTCAACTATTTTAACCAATCAAGTATACAAAAATCAATATATACTGTAAGTACCAACCAGAAAACACAATTTAAAACCAAATCTAACCCTTACAATACCAAGGATTACATCTATCTAATTGTAAAAAATCTTATACATTATACACAGCATTGTTTAAAGCCCCCTCCCCCCTAATGTTTCTGTAAAACAGATTACATTGAAGGGAGAGAGATGTAAAGGCCTAAAGCCCCCTCCCCCCTAATGTTTCTGTTAAACAGATTACATTGAAGGGAGAGAGATTTTACAGAAACACACATTAGGGGGGAGGGGGCTTTAAACAGATTACATTGAAGGGAGAGAGATGTTTCTGTTACCAGTAAATATCCCTCCCTGCATTGCTAACCACCCTCACCCCCTACCCACATACCGTTACCCCCCCCATCCTGGCCATGGCCCCTCCGCTTCTGCAAAACAGACACAAAAATTAAAACATACAAAGTAATGTCCCCTAACCCTTTAATCACCATAGCGGTTATTAACCGCTACAGTCATGAAGGGGTTAACCCACCCTCACCCACCACTCGGGATGCCTACATACCCTCCCACACTAACCCCCCCCCACCCGTGAGGCCTAACCACCCAGTCAGTACCCACAAGGGAGGCCTACCCACATACCATTGAGGAAACACCCCACCCCCACCCCAGTACCCACAATAAAAACAGTACAATGACCCACAATAAACAGCATTATATTTATTAAATACATTACCCACCCCCTGTGCCCCCCCATAAATACAAGATTTATTCTTTTACATTCAGGGTCCATAACACAGCCCCACGCTAGTCCCCGGTGGGCTGGCAGGGCACCTGGACAGACCTACAGTTTACCAGCAGCATTCCACAGGTTCTGGAGGCCTGCTGGTGGATCCTGCCAGCACCATGGCGTCCAGGTGGTCTCCTTGGGTCACCGTGAGCCACAATTGGGTCCCCACGGTAGGCCCAAGGATGTCTGGGAGCCCCGGGTCAAACCCACAGGTGTCTGCGGGGCCTCGGGTGGTTCCCATGGGGGTCTGGGGAACTCACGGGTGCTCACTATGGGTCCGCGGTGCCCCCACAGAAGTGGGACCACACATCATCATCCCCGCACCTACGGGTCGGAGGTGCCCCCACAGAAGTGGGACCACACATCGTCATGCCCGCAGACTACGGGTCGGAGGTGCCCCCACAGAAGTGGGACCACACATCTTCATCCCCGCATGTGTCACCCGTAGAACCACCAGCCTGCTACCCTTTAGGATACCCGAGGATACCCACAGGTGGTCTCCATAGGCCCCACGCAAAACCACGGAATCAAACCCTGAATGTAAAAAAAATAAACCTGGCCTATACATTCAATACATACACCCTCCCCCCCAACACCTACAGTACAATAATGTGCAAAATAACTATTATCCAGATATGGATAATAGATTAATTGCCCATTATTAAAAACATTAACTAGCATATACAAATAAATAAAGTACTACTGACCTCATCAATACCACCGATGCCAGCGCCTTCCTTCTCTTGCCCACACAATACATAGCCAAAACCAAGGCAATACATTGCAAGTACATTCAGATATCAATTAACCCCTTAAACACCTTATCGGATAATAACCGCAAAGGTAATTAAGGGGTTAAGCCACACAGGCACGATACCCACCCTTCACCCATGAATTTGTACTGTGGCTTCATCATGCAACTATATATATATATATACTGCATATATATACAGAGAGAGAGATATATACAGTATATATATATATATATATATATATATATATATATATATATATATATATATATATATATATATATATATATATATATATATATATATATATACTGTGTATATATATATATATATATATATATATATATATATATATATATATACACACACACTTTATATACACACCCATGATAAACCAATATACAGTACTAATAAATGTAGAAGGGTTATCAAAAGCATACTGCCCTACAACCAAGTAAACAAAAATCAAAAGCCAATACATTGCAATTACATTCAGATATCAATTAACCCCTTAAACACCTTATCAGATAATAACCGCAAAGGTGATTAAGGGGTTAAGCCACACAGGCCCGATACCCACCCTCACCCATGAATTTGTACTGTGGCTTCATCATGCAACTATATATATATATACTGTATATATATATACACAGAGAGACAGAGAGAAAGAGAGAGAGAGAGAGAGAGAGATATATATATACAGTATATATATATATATATATATATATATATATATATATATATATATATATATATATATATACACACACGTTATATACACACCCATGATAAACCAACATACAGTACAAATAAATGTAGAAGGGTTATCAAAAGCACTGTCCTACAACCAAACTCTTCTCCATACATACACACTAAATTAAAATCAATTTCCTTTAATATTCATAACTGATCTCTCAATCTACTGTAAATCATCACTAAACCTCTGAAAAGCCATTTAAACAACTTACATTCCAATATAAATGATGCCTAAATATCTATGCACCATATACATTCTGCAAATTAATCAACCAAGTAAACAAAACTCAATTAGCAATCATTATTTACATCCCTAAACAATTCACACTAGATCCCGAACAATAAAACCATTAACAAATTCACGCCTAGAGCAGAACAATTAAGCCTTTGAAAAAAATATATGTACCGACAAAAATACAACCTTTACAAACCAAGCCTATCCCTGACCTTCCTCAAACACACAATACAATACCAAGGAATACTGTACAGTACATCTATCTAATTTTAAAATACTTTAAACTCACAATAAAGCATACTGTAGCAGCATACACAAAATAATTTAAAACACATCCAATCCAGCTTTTAAAACAACATAATTTCTTACCCTGTACTGTACTGTATGTATATATCTCTCTAGACATATATACATACATACATACATACAGTGGCAAGAAATGATATACCACAAAAAAAAAAATACACATGTTAAAAAACCTTTTGAAAAAATTAACAAGTTAAATAAAATACATTTCTTTACTGTAGTTCACTTACCATTACTTGCCCCCACCGACTCCCGTTGCCCAGCTTACTCACGAACCAATCCACGATCAGGAACCCATAAAATAATAAACCATAAAATAATAAACATTAAACTAAAAATCCAAACCAATCCACGGGTCTTCTAGTTGTAATCCATCTTTATCTTCATCTGTGTTCTTCTTTCTTCTATCTCCTTCCAGCGGGGCGGGACGGGGTCTTCTCCCCGTCTGCGGCCACGCCCTGGTCTTCTTTCTTCTCCGGAGGTCCTTCCTCCGCGGCGTCTGGCTTCAAAATGAGACGACATAGGCTTTTAAAGGCCTATGACGTCCCATTTTGCGTCATGGTTCCCACGGTCCTGATTGGACCGTGAAAACCATGTGTTTTGGCCGACAAAAAAAAATGATGACGTCACTTAAAGGGAATGAAAGCACAGCCAATCAGAATGGCTTTGCTTCAATTGCCTTTAAGATGACGTCATGAAAAGGCACATGGCCGCCTTCACATGGTATGGTAGCCAATCAGAGTAGGGATGGAGTTCCCACGCTCTGATTGGCTACCATACCATGTGAGGGCGGCCATGTGCCTTTTCATGACGTCATCTTAAAGGCAATTGAAGCAAAGCCATTCTGATTGGCTGTGCTTTCATTCCCTTTAAGTGACGTCATCATTTTTTTTTTGTCGGCCAAAACACATGGTTTTCACGGTCCAATCAGGACCGTGGGAACCATGACGCAAAATGTGACGTCATAGGCCTTTAAAAGCCTATGTCGTCTCATTTTGAAGCCAGACGCCGCGGAGGAAGGACCTCCGTAGAAGAAAGAAGACCAGGGCGTGGCCGCAGATGGTGGGGGAAGACCCCGCCCCGCCCCGCTGGAAGGAGATAGAAGAAAGAAGAACACAGATGAAGATAAAGATGGATTACAACTAGAAGACCCGTGGATTGGTTTGGATTTTTAGTTTAATGTTTATTATTTTATGTTTTTTTATTTTATGGGTTCCTGATCGTGGATTGGTTCGTGAGTAAGCTGGGCAACGGGAGTCGGTGGGGGCGAGTAATGGTAAGTGAACTACAGTAAAGAAATGTATTTAATTTAACTTGTTAATTTTTTCAAAAGGTTTTTTAATATGTGTATTTTTTTTTTTTTTGTGGTATATCATTTCTTGCCACTGTATGTATGTATGTATGTATGTATATATGTCTAAAGAGATATATACATACAGTACAGTACAGGGTAAGAAATGATGTTGTTTTAAAAGCTGGATTGGATGTGTTTTAAATTATTTTGTGTAGGCTGCTACAGTATGCTTTATTGTGAGTTTAAAGTATTTTAAAATTAGATAGATGTACTGTACAGTATTCCTTGGTATTGTATTGTGTGTTTGAGGAAGGTCAGGGATAGGCTTGGTTTGTAAAGGTTGTATTTTTGTCGGTACATATATTTTTTCAAAGGCTTAATTGTTCTGCTCTAGGCGTGAATTTGTTAATGGTTTTATTGTTCGGGATCTAGTGTGAATTGTTTAGGGATGTAAATAATGATTGCTAATTGAGTTTTGTTTACTTGGTTGATTAATTTGCAGAATGTATATGGTGCATAGATATTTAGGCATCATTTATATTGGAATGTAAGTTGTTTAAATGGCTTTTCAGAGGTTTAGTGATGATTTACAGTAGATTGAGAGATCAGTTATGAATATTAAAGGAAATTGATTTTAATTTAGTGTGTATGTATGGAGAAGAGTTTGGTTGTAGGACAGTGCTTTTGATAACCCTTCTACATTTATTTGTACTGTATATTGGTTTATCATGGGTGTGTATATAACGTGTGTGTGTATATATATATATATATATATATATATATATATATATATATAAACTGTATATATATATATCTCTCTCTCTCTCTTTCTCTCTGTCTCTCTGTGTATATATATATACAGTATATATATATATATAGTTGCATGATGAAGCCACAGTACAAATTCATGGGTGAGGGTGGGTATCGGGCCTGTGTGGCTTAACCCCTTAATCACCTTTGCGGTTATTATCTGATAAGGTGTTTAAGGGGTTAATTGATATCTGAATGTAATTGCAATGTATTGGCTTTTGATTTTTGTTTACTTGGTTGTAGGGCAGTATGCTTTTGATAACCCTTCTACATTTATTAGTACTGTATATTGGTTTATCATGGGTGTGTATATAAAGTGTGTGTGTATATATATATATATATATATATATATATATATATATATATATATATATACAGTATATATATATATATATATATATATATATATATATATACAGTATATATATATATATATATATATATATATATATATATATATATATATATATATATATATATATATATATATATATATATATATATACTGTATATATCTCTCTCTCTGTATATATATGCAGTATATATATATATATATATAGTTGCATGATGAAGCCACAGTACAAATTCATGGGTGAAGGGTGGGTATCGTGCCTGTGTGGCTTAACCCCTTAATTACCTTTGCGGTTATTATCCGATAAGGTGTTTAAGGGGTTAATTGATATCTGAATGTACTTGCAATGTATTGCCTTGGTTTTGGCTATGTATTGTGTGGGCAAGAGAAGGAAGGCGCTGGCATCGGACACTTCATATTGATGAGGTCAGTAGTACTTTATTTATTTGTATATGCTAGTTAATGTTTTTAATAATGGGCAATTAATCTATTATCCATATCTGGATAATAGTTATTTTGCACATTATTGTACTGTAGGTGTTGGGGGGGAGGGTGTATGTATTGAATGTATAGGCCAGGTTTATTTTTTTTACATTCAGGGTTTGATTCCGTGGTTTTGCGTGGGGCCTATGGAGACCACCTGTGGGTATCCTCGGGTATCCTAAAGGGTAGCAGGCTGGTGGTTCCACGGGTGACACATGCGGGGATGAAGCTGTGTGGTCCCACTTCTGTGGGGGCACCTCCGACCCGTAGTCTGCGGGCATGACGATGTGTGGTCCCACTTCTGTGGGGGCACCTCCGACCCGTAGGTGCGGGGATGATGATGTGTGGTCCCACTTCTGTGGGGGCACCGCGCACCCGTAGTGAGCACCCGTGAGTTCCCCAGACCCCCATGGGAACCACCCGAGGCCCCGCAGACACCTGTGGGTTTGACCCGGGGCTCCCAGACATCCTTGGGCCTACCGTGGGGACCCAATTGTGGCTCACGGTGACCCAAGGAGACCACCTGGGCGCCATGGTGCTGGCAGGATCCACCAGCAGGCCTCCAGAACCTGTGGAATGCTGCTGGTAAACTGTAGGTCTGTCCAGGTGCCCTGCCAGCCCACCGGGGACTAGCGTGGGGCTGCGTTATGGACCCTGAATGTAAAAGAATAAATCTTGTATTTATGGGGGGGCACAGGGGGTGGGTAATGTATTTAATAAATATAATGCTGTTTATTGTGGGTCATTGTACTGTTTTTATTGTGGGTACTGGGGTGGGGGTGGGGTGTTTCCCCAACAGTATGTGGGTAGGCCTCCCTTGTGGGTACTGACTGGGTGGTTAGGCCTCACGGGTGGGGGGGGGGGTTAGTGTGGGAGGGTATGTAGGCATCCCGAGTGGTGGGTGAGGGTGGGTTAACCCCTTCATGACTGTAGCGGTTAATAACCGCTATGGTGATTAAGGGGTTAGGGGACATTACTTTGTATGTTTTAATTTTTATGTCTGTTTTGCAGAAGAGGAGGGGCCATGGCCAGGATGGGGGGGGGGTAACGGTATGTGGGTAGGGGGTGAGGGTGGTTAGCAATGCAGGGAGGGATATTTACTGGTAACAGAAACATCTCTCTCCCTTCAATGTAATCTGTTTAAAGCCCCCTCCCCCCTAATGTGTGTTTCTGTAAAATCTCTCTCCCTTCAATGTAATCTGTTTAACAGAAACATTAGGGGGGAGGGGGCTTTAGGCCTTTACATCTCTCTCCCTTCAATGTAATCTGTTTAACAGAAACATTAGGGGGGAGGGGGCTTTAGGCCTTTACATCTCTCTCCCTTCAATGTAATCTGTTTAACAGAACATTAGGGGGGAGGGGGCTTTAAACAATGCTGTGTATAATGTATAAGGTTTTTTACAATTAGATAGATGTAATCCTTGGTATTGTAAGGGTTAGATTTGGTTTTAAATTGTGTTTTCTGGTTGGTACTTACAGTATATATTGATTTTTGTATACTTGATTGGTTAAAATAGTTGAATTGTTTGGAAGTGTTTGTATTTACTGGTAGAGTAGCTTGCAATTATATTGTTAACATTCATTTGCAGAATGTATATGGTGCATAGATTTTATGCATCATTTATACAATGTAAATGCAATGTACTGTGTGGATTGGAATGTTATGGTTTATATTGTAAAATAAGTTAGGATTATTAAATGGATTATTATTATTGTCTGTATAGAGAAGCGTTATCTGTAGGACAGTATGATTTTGATAACCATTCTACATGTATTTGTACTATTGGTTCATCATGTGTGTATATATACTGTATACTGTGTATATATATATATATATATATATATATATATATATATATATATATATATATATATATATATATATATACTGGTATATATATACAGTGTATATATATACAAAGTATATACTGTATATGTATAGGGATTGTTATTATATATATACTGTATATATATCCAGTATATATATACAGTATATATTTATTTCTCTTCATGTATTTATTTATTTATTTAGATTTATTTATTAATTGTGGGGCTGCTGTGTGTGTGTATTTTTTTTATTGTGGGTAGCGGGAGGGTGGGTGAATGGGGTATTAGCCCCAACGGTGCTTGTTTAGGGCTTGCGGGGGGTAGCGGGAGGGCTTAACCCCTTCATGACCGTAGCGGTATTAACTGCTACGGTCATGAAGGGGTTAAGTGCACCCGCAACCCCCCCGCAAGTCCTAAACTCCCACCAAGGGCCAAATACCCCCCCTCACCCATCCCCACCCACTACACACAATAAAGCGGGCACGGTGGGTTAACCCCTTCATTGCCTTAGCGGCTATCCGCTATGGTAATGACGCAGCATTTCTGTATTTTTAATAATATTGAGCAGGAGCAGGGGGGGTCCCTGAGCATTAATTTCTGGCTCAGGGAACCCCCTGCTCACTGTACATTATTATTAAAATACAGAAATGATGCTTCTTTACCATAGCGCATAGCCGCTAAGGTAAAGAACGAGTGTTTATTTATACTGTATATTGTATGTGTTTTATTGATACTGTACATGTGCAGAGGGTCTCCAGAGCAGAAGCGCACAGGTTTCAGGTCTGGGGACCCCGTGCCCCCCGAG
Source organism: Ascaphus truei (assembly GCF_040206685.1). Lineage (NCBI taxonomy): Eukaryota > Metazoa > Chordata > Amphibia > Anura > Ascaphidae > Ascaphus > Ascaphus truei. Next base: position 422,518,972 of record NC_134483.1, on the reverse strand, counting down.
ATACAGGCCCCTTTAGGGGGTGCCGGTATCCCTCTGCTCTGCTTGGTTTACAGGCCGCGGTCACGTGATCGGACCTTTAAACCAAGCAGAGGGATACCGGCACCCCATAAAGGGGCCTGTATCTCGGGGGGCACGGGGTCCCCAGACCTAAAACCAACACGGTTCAGCTCCGGAGACCCCCTGCACATCTACACTATCAATAAAAATGTATTTCAACTGTATTTATTGTCATTTATTTATTTATTTATTTATTTAGATTTATTTATTTATTTTTTGGCGGCTGCTGTGCTGTGCTGTGTGTGTGTATTTTTTTTATTGTGGGTAGCGGGAGGGTGGGTGAATGGGGTATTAGCCCCAACGGTGCTTGTTTAGGGCTTGTGGGGGGTAGCGGGAGGGCTTAACCCCTTCATGACCGTAGCGGTATTAACTGCTACGGTCGTGAAGGGGTTAAGTGCACCCGCAACCCCCCCGCAAGTCCTAAACTCCCACCAAGGGCCAAATACCCCCCCTCACCCATCCCCACCCACTACACACAATAAAGCGGGCACGGTGGGTTAACCCCTTCATTGCCTTAGCGGCTATCCGCTATGGTAATGACGTAGCATTTCTGTATTTTTAATAATATTGAGCCGGAGCAGGGAGGGTCCCTGAGCATTAATTTCTGGCTCAGGGAACCCCCTGCTCACTGTACAATATTATTAAAATACAGAAATTATGCTTCTTTACCATAGCGCATAGCCGCTAAGGTAAAGAACGAGTGTTTATTTATACTGTATATTGTATGTGTTTTATTGATACTGTACATGTTCAGAGGGTCTCCAGAGCAGAAGCGCACAGGTTTCAGGTTTGGGGACCCCGTGCCCCCCGAGATACAGGCCACTTTAGGGGGTGCCGGTATCCCTCTGCTCTGCTTGGTTTACAGGCCGCGGTCACGTGATCGGACCTTTAAACCAAGCAGAGGGATACCGGCACCCTCTAAAGGATCCTGTATCTCGGGGGGCACGGGGTCCCCAGACCTAAAACCAACGCGGTTCAGCTCCGGAGACCCCCTGCACATCTACACTATCAATAAAAATGTATTTCAAATAATTTTTAATGTGCGGATGTTTGCGCAGAGAGAGAGCAGCGGATCTCTCTCTGCTGCAAACACATCACGCCCCCGCCGCCCAGTATGTATATGCATACAGTATACAGTACTGTATGTGTACAGTACTGTATGTTAGGGCTTATAGGGGTTGTTGTTATACAGTATATATATATATACAGTATATATACTGCATTACAATTCATTATAGGGGACGGCTTCACAGAGAACAGCTCGCAAGCGCCACCATGTGTATTTTCACGGCATTGCAGTATTTCAGCAAGCCGGAATAAAAAGCTTAAATCCCTGCCGGAAAAGAACGCAATGCACTCTGGCAGAAAACGATCAGAAACCTGAATACACCCGAGTATACCCGAATTTGCGGGACTAGCCGAGCTCGAATAAAGTGTGTCGCCAGTGTAACTTCTGGAAGGTTATCAACAATATATTCCAGCCTTCTAACCATCAACAACCAATTAATATCACTAAGGGGGAGATTACGCTGACAAACCCCACTGACTTTGCAAATGCATTCAATGATTACTTTGTGGGGTGTGCCACTAACTTATTAGCGTAACGCAGCCCAAACCATAAATCTGAATCTCATCCTGGGAGTACCCACATAGCCCCACCCCCTCCCAACACTGCCCACAATTTTCAATTTGGCCCAGTATCTGAAGAGAAGATTACACAAGCGCTCCTCAAATTAAAACTAAGCTGCCAATGTGGACCAGACTTACTATAATCTAGATTCCTACAACTTGGTGCCCCAGCCATTGCTAAACCAATTTATTCCATAGTCAACTCTATCCTGTCTGCAGGCCATATCCGTAAGACCTGGCAAACTGCCAGAGTTGTCCCAATCTTCAAAAGTGGGGACAAAAACACTGTCTCAAACTACAGGCCAATCTCCCTTCTCCCAATTCTATCCAAAGTCATGGAAAAATGTGTCCACTCCCAATTAAGCGATTATTGTACCAAGACAAATTTCCCTAGCCAATTCCAATCTGGCTTTTGCCCCAAACACTCCACTGTAACTACCCTGCTAAAAGTTTGCAATGAAATCCAGTGTGGAATGGAACTGGGACAACTCACTGGTGCAGTATTCCTAGATTTTGCAAAGGCTTTTGATACAGTTGATCATGTTATCCTGCTTAACAAACTCCAGATCTCTGGAATAGGGAAGCATGCTTTAAACTGGTTTCAGTCCTATCTATCAGGTAGATCCCAACATGTGTCCATCTCAGGCTCTAACTCCAACCCCCTGGATATCACCTGTGGTGTTCCTCAAGGCTCTGTTCTGGGGCCCTTACTCTTCTCAGTGTTCATTAATGATCTTCCCACAGCTTATAAGGAAGCCTCAATACACATGTATGCAGATGACACAATCCTATATGCACTCATCCATAGCCTCTCTGACCTTCAACACATACTTCAGTCTGACTTTTTGAGACTCGAAAACTGGATTTCCCAAAACAAACTGTTTTTAAACACTGACAAAACTGTAACAATGGTATTTGGGACCAAGACTAAATTTTTAAAGCTGCCAGCGACTGAGCTCCAGATTAGAACCAACGCTAACACCACCCTAACCCCTTTCACTAGTTTTAAATACCTGGGCATATGGTTTGACTCCCACTTAACATTCAGGATGCACATTGATACACTGACAACCAAGCCCTATGCCAAACTAGGGGTACTTTACAGGAACAAATCCTCCCTAAGTCTCTTGGTCAGAAAGCGTATCGCACAGCAGATGCTAATGCCAATTATTGACTATGGAGACATAGTATTAGCTCGCCACCTCAAACCCACCATAGCAAACTTGACACCCTCTACAATTCAATTTGTCGTTTTGTTCTCCAATGCAACTACAACACACATCACTGCAAATGCTCAAAGAACTAGATTGGTCATCACTAGAGTCTAGGCGCAAAGTTCACCTTTCCTGTCTTGCCTTTAAATTCTTTATGGGCAAGTTACCCAGCTATCTGAACAAGCTCCTCACCCCTACCACATGCAGCAGTTATCTGAGATCAGACTCCAAAAGACTGTTCATGGTCCCAAGGCACAACAAAGTATCTGGCCGTTCCTCCTTCTCTTACCGTGCACCCCAAAACTGGAACAACCTACCAGAGACTCTCACATCCACCACGAGTTTAAGTTCTTTCAAATCTAAGGCTGTCTCACATTTTAATTTGGTCTGTAACTGTTTCATACACCCATAATATATATTTTTTTTAACTGTGCATGCAATGTCTTGTATATAATGTATACCCTTTTCATTTATGTAACTGTATTTGTAACCATGTATTATTTGTCTTAACTCTGTGCCCAGGACATACTTGAAAACAAGAGGTAACTCTCAATGTATTACTTCCTGGTAAAATATTTTATAAATAAATAAATAAATAATGTGAAGAAAGAATTGATGGGGTAGAACATTCAGTTCATGCAGTACTTTAAAAATATATTTTGCATGGACAATGAATGTCGGAGGCAGAACGTAAAATAATTTAGAGAGAACATGGTAGACATGTATGTTGTAATTTTTAATACAATGCAAACAATTTCGAATTCTATGAATAAATATAGAATAGAGGTTGTGAGGCGGTGCACCAGCTAAAGGGGAAAGAATGTGACCGGACTGCTCTCTGCTAGTACAAAAAAATATATTTATTGGCACATTAAAAACAGCAAGGGGAGAAAAAAAACCTGTTACGCGTTTTACGCAGCATCTTTGTTTTATCAAAGCCTCACATCCTCTATTCTATATGGATTCGCTTTCGGCTGGAGCATGCTGACTGTCCACGAGGATCCACGCAACAACGGAGTGAGTAAAACGTTTATTATCATTTCTCATAAATACTACGGATAATATCACTATGCATCGATATTGCAGGCCTAACATTTTGTGCCTTAAGGTCTAGGCTAGTTAGCCTGCAGGCTATATGTGAACTTTTTGATGACTATCAAGTTGCTTCAGTGAATTTCAGTGTTTTACATTAACGCCGTTGGGTATATCCTCTGAACTTTAATTATACTGTCTGGGACACTATTATATGTTGTGAATCTCTTCTTTTTATATATGGACTTACCTCAGGGAAGCATTGCTTGGGGGTCTTTACTCCCACCAACTCTTCGAATTATATGAATACATGCAAACAAATAAATTCATCACATATCAAATGAAACAATAAGGGAATCCCTCTCATTCTCTTACTGATGTAGTGGCAGACTACATATTTGGTAATAATTGACAGGTGCCATGCATACAAATACTACTTATTTAGATTTGCAACTATACTGAAAGGAAATAAAGTAAAAACACAATATTACTTATGATACAATACAGATATAGTAAGACTTACTGCTCCCAGCACCACGGAAAAACATGCCAAAGTCTGTTGCGCTGGAGACAGTGTCTGCCGCAATCGTGCTGCAGGGGGTTTGTGCTTCATGATCAGAACCCCCGCAGCTTTAATACACTGGCGACACACTTTATTCGAGCTTGGCTAGTCCCACGAATTCGGGTATACCCGGGTGTATTGAGGTTTGTGACTGTTTTCTGCCCGAGTGCATTGAGTTATTTTCCAAGCAGGGATTGAAGCATTTTATTCCCGCTGGCTGCAATACTGCACAGTATATATATATATATATACTGCATTACAATTCATGAATTTATGCCATCTGGTAGACACGCGAAGCATTGCAGCCTATTAAATCCTAATCATTATCATTTAACAGATCAGCCGCCCATCAGCCAGGCATGAACCCAGGCTGGGAAGGCAAATGCAACGGGGCTTGTCAGAGGTGAGGAGTGGCGCATTCCAGGTATCTGCCAGGTACATACCGGGTATTTGCTCGAATAAAGTGTGTCGGTGCAGTATGCTCGTTCTGCGATCGTCATGATCACGGGTGGCAGTGACAGTGGCAACGTGCACAGTAAGTCTTGCTAATTTGTATACTCATGTATGTATGTACAGTATGTATATCTTTTTTTATATAGCACCATTAATGTACATAGTGTGTCACAACAGTAATACACGTGACAATCATATAAATAACAAATAATACAGATAACACAATGGGAAGATGTGCTTCAGACAAAAGTAACATTTAGGATTGTATTATACAGGAAGTTCACACGTACAACCAACATTATTGTCAAATCACATATAAAACAAAATGTTAAAGAAAAGTTCTACATCTTTATAAAATAAATCCTAGTTAAGAACCAAGTCATTATGTCTCACTGTTAAGCGTACAGTAAGTATTCTCTGTGTTCAATCTTTATAAAAAAATAATGTGCACATTAATTTTTAAGAGAAAAACAAATAGGCTTTTATTAGCTGCAACTTTCATAATAAAAACAGCATATGATCAATAAAAGTAAAAAGAAAACAAAACAGACCTAGAGAGCCCTGACTAAATGACAGCATACACCCTGTCTATAGTTTAGGGGACTAAGGGCCTCATGCAGTAAGCGTTGATAAGGGAATTATCGCCATTTTATAGCCAAAATTGGGTTTGAGATTCAGTAAGCGCCGATAAGTGCTTGATATCGCCAGGTTTCGGAGCCGATTATTTTGTTATGGCCAGTCGGCTGCCGATAAGCCTGTTTTCGCCACTGATCGCCACTTTTTTAAATCGGCTGGATTCAACAAAAAAAAACAGCTTATCGGGCCTGATCGGCACTACGAAATTGAGATGTTATGGCCAATTTCTCCCGCCAACTAAAGTTGGCAGTTTGGAGGGGAGAACGATCGCTAAGGCTGCCGCAACGGCACTTAGAAAAAAAAAACTTCTGTACATCAATGGAGTCAATGGAGCGGGGACGTATAACAGTATAGTACTGTTTACGTTTCATTGCTCACAATACAAACGTCATTTGCATTACAGTGTGGGGGCATTCCCTGCATTGTGTCACAGCTGACGTGTATTATTTGCATAACATTCTACTGTTACATGTTTGCAGCATTTGCGGGTCACATTACTCATCATGTGATGATGTGCCAAGGGAAAATACTATACTCAACTCTTAAAGGAGAACCTCACATCATATCACACATTTTACTGAACTGAGCGACAATTATTTACATGATGTTACACATGACACACATGTCACACATACACCGTATATTCATGTTCCTTTACATTACACAATGCTAGTAATGTGTCACGCATCTTTAAACGTTCATGTACATCTGTATTCTCATGTTTACATCTAGTTTTGGGTCCTCCCTATTTTCATGACGTCACTTATTGGACGCTCAATCACATTGCATGTTTACATTGTAACCGTAGCATTACAAGCACTTCAACCTAACTTATACACACATGTACAGTAATTCAGCATTGGGACACCTTGTTAACTCATTCTATACCAACTATCCTCCTTACAGAAATGCATGCATATGCACACGACTATTCATTGTTGGCAACATGTCACAATAACATGCCTAATTACACATGTTACACAAAACTTTTCCCACGTCAATCTCAGCCTTTTTGCCTAATTACATGACTGACTGTTGCGTTCACAAGTGTTACATGCATTGCACATGCAACTATTTATTTGCAAGCAATGTTTCTACAAAGGTTCACGTCACATCATTGCCAAATATCATCATTCCCTGCAGAATACACACAACAAATACTTATAACAAGAACTGCACACAGCTTGCCACAGAAGTACTTTATTATGTTAATGTAACACCTTGCATTTTACTATGTCACCTGACATCATCACATACCTATTTAAAGGACGCCCATTACCTGATCATTCACAGCTACTCATTTCAAAATGTTGAGATTGTTTAGGAGACGGAGGAACATTCTTTTCTATGACATGCTTGATGATGAAGACAATCATATAGGGCAAGGGAGGGACACACCGAGGGACAGTGACAGTGACAGGGACAGTCACGCGGATACGACAGAGACAGGGAGAGGGACAGGAGATCAGAGGAGAAGACAGAGGAGACAAGTTGTGCCTCGTCCGCGTCTGTACAGGGAGAGAAACCTGTTAGATGGGATGAGTGAGGAGTAGATTGTAAGTCGCTATCATTTGAGTTCAGCAGCAATCTTAGCTCTTTATCAGGAGTTAAGGGGAGATTTAGATTTTTTCACAGCCAGAGGTCGTGCAGTCCCTGGGCTTGTTAAAATGCTGTGCTCATTACATTATCTTGCTTCCGCGTCATACCAGACAACTGTGGGCATAGTGGGCGGGGTCTCGCAATCTACATTCTCGCGGGCCTTGACCCAGTTTCTCTATGCACTCAATAGACGCGCTAGGAATTATATTCATTTTCCTACAGAGGCGACAGAGTGGCTGGAAGTCAGGACTGGCTTTTATAATATAGCAGGGATACCATGTGTGCTGGGTGCAATCGATTGCACACATGTTGCTTTGATTGCACCTAGTCAGAGTGAGCATGTGTACCGCAATCGGAAGCACTACCATTCACTCAATGTACAGGTGGTATGTGATGCCACGATGAGGATAATGCATGTGGTACCCAAATTCCCTGGTTCCAGTCACGATTCCTCCATCCTGAGGAACTCTTCAGTCTTCCATGCGTTCGAAGAGGGACATTTTGAACATGGTTGGCTGCTGGGTGAGTACACATTTACATGTTATAACACAAAACACATTTTTATTTAGGAATGTTGGCATTGTACAATTTGATCACTAATGTCAGCTTATGTGTGCTCCATTCATTATAGGTGACTCAGGATACGGAATTAGGCCGTGGCTCTTGACTCCGGTGCTAAACCCTCAAACTGAAGCAGAGGACAGGTACAATGCAGCCCATATATCTACAAGATCTGTTATAGAGAGGACATTTGGCCTACTCAAGACCAGATTTAGGTGTCTGGACAGAACTGGTGGGGCTCTTCTATACAAGCCTCAAAAAGTGTCTGATATTATCCTTGCCTGTTGCATTTTGCACAATGTTGCACTCAGGCACAATGTACAGTCAGACCTAGCTGAGCCTGTGGTAGACGAGCATCCCACCCATGTAGCTGCTGAAAATGAACAAACAGCCAGTGGTGGCCAGACACGCCAGAATCTCATCAATTCATTTTTTTCTTGTAAGTAAAAACATATATGTTCCAAGTTATACTTTTATACTTACATTATGTTATCTTAACAATGATGTTTTTTTTATATACCCTTCTGGTAGGACACAGATGAATATGGGTTGCACACCTTTCTTCTCTCTGCTGTGTGCACAAAGGGATGTGGCACCGGTATGTTATTGTTGCACAGGTTATATAATCCCTCTTCAATTTTACTTTAGTTGTGTGTATGTGAATACAACTGGGGTAACAAAGCACGAATATTTTAGCATTGTGTTATTCCTTATGCTAACACAATACACATATTATGCCCATACTCATTCATGCTTCTAGTATGCTTACATACAATGTTATTGGTGCAGTGTAACATGTACATCCATATGATGTGTACACCAGCCTGATTTACATTTTGAATGTCATGAAATATACATGGTGTTGCACATTTAACACCAAATACACACTTTGCTGTGTTGTTTACGGTACTGAAGATGGCATGTCAATGTTTGCAATTTATATATTGTTCCTTTGCATTATAGGTATATCTCCAGTATGACTGATCATGGTATGTATATTTGCTGACATCTCTCATAAGATGTGCCTACATCAATCTTCCTATAATTATTTGTAGTAAAAACCCAACATATTGGTTTAAACACAAATGTTACATATATGTACTTTCTGTATCATGTATATGCATTTAGCTACTCTTGAGCTTTCATGTGCATTGTATTAGAAAATGATTACTCCCATTTCATCACATTTTATGTATGTTTCCTTATAAATTCCATTAATGTAATATAGAGGTGTTTGGAGACAAGGGGATAACTGTAGTTATTTCTTTACTTACGGGAGATCATTCATCATGGATGAAATTGACTGATCATAAAACTCCATGCATGAATGCCTGCAATCACAACAATGCGTACTACATCTTATATTTAGCAATGTTGGTGTTTTGTAATGCTAGGAATTAATAGTCAACATTAATTTAAATTTGTGACATGTGTATGTATAAGTCACACGTGTGTGGATGTGTTCTACATGTACCAAGTGTTAAACTGTTAACAGAGAAGACAAATTTGTCGCTAATGTTACTGTCATTTAGCATTTATAATTTACCAATATGACAATGTTGGTAATATTTTTTGAATATAAATCACGTCACTTCATCATTATCATGATGATAATTATCAAGTATTTTCACAATTGTAACGTCAATCACGTGCACATTAGCATAGACACACTTTGTAACACAACTGTTTGTGTCTGTATCAATTTGTGTAGGATCCATGTATAACACCGACAAATGATAACACCAGCTTTATTATGGTAGCTTATATCATCATATTGACTATACTATGTATTTTTATAACGTTTAATAAACACAGTAAACTATAGTTAGTTAGGTTAATGAAATATACACAGAAACGTACTTCATTACATGATGTTGATGTCATATTCAGAACTTCATGCATTGTAGGGGACCACAACATCTGGCCAATAACATTATTTGCTACAGTCCCAAACCATTTTATCAACATACCCATGTAACAAGAGATTTTTAACAAGAAATGGCTAGTTGGTTGTAAATGTCCTTTACATTGGGAGAAGGAGTGGCTCAGTGAGTAAAGACACACACTGGCACTGAGAGTTTGAAGCAGGGGAGTCTGGTTCAATTCCCGGTGTCGGCTCCTTGTGACCTTGGGCAAGTCACTTTATCTCCCTGTGCCTCAGGCGGCAAAAAATAAATTGTAAGTTCCACGGGCCAGGGACCTCAGCCTGAAAAATGTGTCTGTAAAGCGCTGTGTACAACTAGCAGCGCTATACATGAACATGCTCATATTATAATTATTATTATTATTATTATTGTTACATAGTTTCGACAGTCATACGTTCCATTACACAATAGAATACACAAATGTGTTAGCAGAGTGGGAATGGTTGTTATATATAAAACACACCATGCCATAAAATGATAGTAGTCATTAAAGAACACTCAATAAAAATTCATGAGGCACTATTTTGCAACATCATTATGTTAATTAAGTGCTTATGCAATATAGGCATAAGGGTATCACATTTTTAATTGTTTGTTAATAAGCGCTGCAAGCAATATAAAATTAGTTCCATATGTAGTATAGTAGTCGGTGGCTCCTCCTCACAATCATCTCATATAAAGGTAGACTCTTCTGAAATCATACATTGATCCGATTGTATCTTCCCCGACATCTCTGAAATACAGCAAACACATGATGGTCAAATATGGCACCTTACTATATATGTATCCGTGACAACGCATTACACAGCTCTATATGATTGTGTACATACACACGTCACTCACTTATATGTTAGAAGTACAAGTGTACATCAGTATGTAATGTTTCTTTAAATTTGTAGCAGGCATAACTATGTATATGATGTGAACGTTGCCTGTATACTGAAAAATGTGCGCGCACATCTTAGTGTGCGCACGCACTTCACGCTTGGCTGCACTAACTGTTAGCGCATGCGCAAAACAAAGCGTACGTTGTGCGTTCAATACATCTTGAAAATACCATTAAACATAAAATCTTTATTTCAAATACAATGAATACGAAACTACATTCGTTCTAAACGAGTACATCTGTATTCTTTTTAAACAGACGTGTTTGGACAGAAAGGACGGCCGATAACACAATGCGCAAATGCAATACGTGTGACGTCATGTTAAACCATCGTGAAACGCACGCTAACTCTCCTCCCACTCAATTAACATTCTGCTAACGCCCACTTTACGGCTACAAACACTGAGCCGCACACATGACACACTGCAGTTACCGTTACTATAACAAAACATGACAGCCAATAGGCTTTGAGGCGCGCACGTCGCTTGGGGGCGGGACTTACATCCGTAATCCTTTTTAAGGACGCCTTGGGCCATGACAAGGGTCCCACGTCATACGTGGTGGACCCGCTTTTAAATGTTGCATGATAACAAAACAGGTATGTGTTAGAGTTATGTTAAAATGTTGCTACTATGGTTAAAGGGATAGGAAAGTACGTATATTTATTCCGTCAGCAATGTGTACTACTCTTTCAGGTTATACTATATTGTATTCGGCAACAATTTCTTTGTGATCGCTACATGTTATGCAGTCTGCAATGTTACGCTGTATCCACGCATTGAAAGGGAAAATGGTGGTTAAAAAAAAAAAAAAAAAAAAAAAAACATTTAAACGCACAGTCAACGCATAACGGTTGTTATATTTACCATTCTTCTAGAATTAACTCTTCGTCTGGCTGCAACTGGTCGCTCCAGAAATGCAAGGCATTTTCATCCACGCTTGACCCACCTGCTGAATCCAGTATGACACACATCTCCTCCATGAAGCGCTCATAGGAATCGCCACTGCTTTCTTCAAACAATTGGTCGGGAGGTAGGTTCATTTCTTCTGGTTCCCATTCCAATGCATTTTCAGCTGAAAGGCTTGGTACATAATCATAGTACTTTTGTTGTTGTACAATGTGGGTTTCAGGAATGGAGGGTGCAGATATTGCAGCAGGTATCGATTCACACGGAACAGTAGTAGCGGATCCATTGCTATTGGCATTAGGAATAAATATGCCTTTCACAACAATATATGTGCCCTCTTTCAGGATAAAATGCTTTTCCTTTGCAATCTTCCAGAAACCATAGGTGTGTTCTAGCTTATCCTGCACACGTTCAAAAAAGTCATTAGTTGATAAAGTGAATCTTATTGAGGAATTAAAATTCCGCGCATGCCTACGGTCTTGGTAATAAGGATATTTAGCTCGAATCAAATCATAGATTTGGCGTGTGCTTGCTTTATGTCCGCGACTGTTTAAAATTGCTTCTGAAACCATGTACTTATACCCTAAAAGGGGATTCATATTGTTAACGAATTCATCAGCCATGTCAGAGTAGCACAAAAGATGTGTGCAGTTCTGTCTTCTTTGCTCATCAAAATGATTCTGCTCAATGGCTAACAAATTCCTGTGTTTCGTTTTCAAGGTCAACAAAAGTAACTACTTTTACTCCTTATTTCAAACGCCAATTTGATGTGTCCTTTTAATTGGGTTAAGTTTTGTGGTTAGTGATAGGCGAATGTGAGAAAAACATGTATCATTTTTTTATCTCGTTTGTGAAAACATTCCTACACTTATTTCAGTAACATTGAGTTTTCTATAAAAATAACAAAGAGCACTGTGTGAAAATAGTGCTTAGACAGCCATATCAGTAAATACACACACCTGCAAAATGAAATGTTTTTTTCCCACATACTTTTCTGTGTGTATTTGAAAGTCTGGTTAACTACCTGTCTGCATGAGTTTAAATACGTGTGTATCTATATATATATAAATATATCTCTCTCATAAAAAAATATATATATATATATATATATATATATATATATATAGTGTATATTGTACTATATGTATAGTGTGTGTGTGGGTGTGTGTGTGTGTGTGTGTGTGTGTGTGTGTGTGTGTGTGTGTGTGTGTGTGTGTGTGTGTGTGTGTGTGTGTGTGTGTGTGTGTGTGTGTGTGTGTGTGTGTGTGTGTGTGTGTGTGTGTGTGTGTGTGTGTGTGTGTGTGTGTGTGTGTGTATGTATGTATATATATATATATATATATAATGTATCTTTTTTTTTTTTTTTTTATATTGCAGGAGTACACACAACATATTGATGGCAGTAAGTAGTCCTTGTATGAAACCTATTTAAATGGTGATAAACATGAGTGAATTAAGTCATAAACATTTGTTTGCACCCAATAATGTTAGAGGCTCACACTTAGTATAGTTGTCAAACATTAGGCCTGTATTATTAAAATAGTGTGTTTTCACAAGGAAGCATGAAGTGTATGTTTTTTGTAAATACATCTATACCAGTTTAGATAGTACTATATATATATACACACACACACACACACACAGTGTGTGTGTGTGTGTGTGTGTGCATATATCAATACATACTACATATATTTTAGTATAAATTCAGAGATGTTCTTGAAACAAGAACACATAAATGATTAAAGGACAACATTACAATGGCCACCAAAGGTAAATAATATTTAACACAAAATCCTGCTGTACACGTACAAGAAAGATGTTTGCAGTTAAATAGGTGCTTTTATAATTGCATGAAAATAATATGCACATGCAATGATTACATCAATTAACACACCCAAATGCAATGTTTTGCTGCAAAGTCAATGGCAGCTTCTCTAAACTTAGCAACTGGCTCCTGGTGGAGCATTACTGAACAGACGATTAATACATCAATATTTATAACACTATTCATTAATTAGGAGTGTTAACATTTCCAAAAATTCACGTGTACAAGAACATACTTGAAAGTTTGGAAACAACACAGTCTTCAGCATACATACAATAGTAATTAGATAATCTGAAGTCAACAAAACAAGGCCAAAGACATATTTTGTGAATTTTAAATTTATTTTTTTTGTTCTTTTTGCGAGCGAGTAACAGGCCTGCTTGTTGTCTCTTGAATTTTCCTTTTTCTTTTGCCACCAACTTTAGGTACAACAGAGCCACTTTGAGTGGCCTCTGGCACTTCACGGGCAGGGCTTGTGGCCAGTGACTCACCTACAGGGCTTTTGGGCAGTGACTCACCTACAGGGCTTTTGGGTAGTGACTGTTCACCTACAGGGCTTGTGGCCAGTGACTCACCTACAGGGCTTGTGGCCAGTGACTCACCTACAGGGCTTTTGGGCAGTGATTCACCTACAGGGCTTTTGGGCAGCGATTCACCTACAGGGCTTTTGGGCAGTGACTCACCTACAGGGCTTTTGGGTAGTGACTGTTCACGGACAGGGCTTGTGCCCACTGACACATGTGAGCAAGTTGGTAGACACTGCACAAGTGATGGTTGGTCTGTTTCATGTGTGTCTTGTTTTGTTTTTGTCGCCTCCTTTGTAGGTGTCTGCTGCTGAATTTGTACAGATGGCAGCGGTAGGATGTCATCAGGAACCTGCACAGCAATGTCTGCTACTTGACCGGTAACATTTGGGCCTGGTGAATGAATATCAGATGAATGTGGTGAAAACTGACCTGCATGAACAGATCCTGGCTGGGAGGTGTTGAATTGTGGTACATTAGTCATTCTCCAGTAATTAGCTTGTGTTTGCTGAACAACTAATGCTTCGAATGAGGTGTTGATTTTTTGCAACTGTTTAGGCACTTCAATGAAGACTCTGTGGAGATGTGCCAATTGTGAAACTGTTTCTTCCTGCAGTGCAATCATCCTTTCCAGCACTGTCATCAGGTCAGAATGGCGACGATTTTCTGCTTCCACAATTTTTCCCTCAGAAGCTACAATTGCATCATATGTGGTATTTGCTGGACGTTTTGGCGGTAAAACAGTTTCAATTGGAACCTCTTCATGGTCACTTGCTTGTATTTGTGTGTCTATGGCGGCGGCGGCGGCATCATCATCATCATCATCATCATCAAAATCCTCTTCATCATGTTCTACAAATAAATGTACACATTATTAAATGGCATGTTAATCTCTGCTGTGTTACTATGTAATTGTACTGTGTCATAAGTAACAACTAACACGTTTCCATACGTTTTATAACCTCACATTAAAAACTACCTTGACTTAAGAATAATGTTTGGACTCAGTATGAAATATGAGTGAATGAAAACTTGCTGTAAACTCACAACTCCTACATGATAGTTAACATCACTAACACAATACAAGTTGCCTTACACTTCATTTTCACTGACACTAAGTAATCCTATTTAAAGAAGATGTGCAAAACAAATAATGAACATGACAACATAACATATAGAAGAGCACATATTATATGGCCACCAACTGATACACTCACCTTCTAGGTGTGTTGAGCTGGCTGACCCAGGTGAAGACACTTGTTCAGTCTCAGGTGACACATGTCCTTCAGGGGCAACTATATATAACAATAACATAAGTTTTACATTTACATGTGTAAATATTGAACAAACAGTTATTGTATGTTCTGTATTTATGAGTACCTAACAGCATCATTTCCTTAACCCAAATGTGTGTGTGAAAGTGAACATAAATAGTTGTAATAACAATGTGCATGCCTGTGTACTTAGAACTTTTGAGTTCCCTAACATAAAACATACTATGTTCCTGCAGTAATGCGTGAGGATAAATAGATAAAATTTGTACATAAAAATCATATGTTGTGTAGTGATATCAGTATCATAATGTACATAACTATCATGAGATGACCATTCACAATGGTTATCATGAAGGTGGTCATATTGCAAAAAGTGTTGTTTTTGGTAGAGGATATGTGTGGTACATTAATATAAGATGTGGCACACCTGAATGTGGCTGTGACTCAACAAGACAACACATGCAGTGTGTGATAATGTGTCGTTGATAGTAGTTCAACTATAGATATGAGTGAACTAATGTGTGACGTACGCTTTGATAAGTAATGAGTTGTTGGGGCATTTAGTAGCTAAAGTGAAGCTTTCAAATGAGTGTGATTAACTTCAGCTGTGCTAGTCAGGTTGTAAGAACGGTATTCCCTTCCCCAAAAAGCCTAATCAGCCACACCTTTCAATTACTTGAAACAGGTGAAAATGGTGTGAACTAAGTTGACCCTAAAATGAGGCTGTAATTAGTGTGTGTGCTGAACCCCACCCCCTCTGTTGAAGTGTATGCTGTGATGAGATATTAATTGCAGCTGCTTTAACACAATGGTAGATGAGCTAAATAGTCGTGTGCAGTTTTTAAGTTATGAAAACAATGACATAAAATATGATACGTGTGCCTCATTATGCTGTCTGTATATGACTTAAAGCAAAAATGGACCTTTTCATAAACAACTATAGATGTGTTAGTGCAAGTGATATTTGTAGGCCGTTGCATGCAATATATTTGATGCATGCTTAAAATAGGCAGTAATGTCATGTTTGTCGGAGTAAAATAAATAAAATACACAATAATATTCTACATATTTCTGTTCTGTACCTGTAGCTAGTAATAATTTCTCATTAACATGTGTTACACATGTGTACTACCCTGTTGTTCCCCATCTTCGCCCACCATCAATTGCTTCCACTGCAGCAATGCATTTTGGGAATTCACATGTAAATGAGCACGCAATGGCACGTGCTATATTAGTTACTGCTTTTAGTAGGACTACAACATATATGTCTATTTTGAGATATATATATATACAGAATCAGACATATACATATATAGATGCAGGTATGCTTATATTGTGAAGACAGTATAAAAAGCAGTGTAACTATGCAAAATAACTGTAAGCAACGACACGCCTAGTACAGTAATATTTCTCACCTGGTGGAAATTGTGAGGGGTAAATTCCTATATCACGGTCACCAGGTAAGCCTTCCACGACGACGGGAAGTAATTTTGCCCGAAGCAGCTCCTCCAATGGACTTAATATGAGACGTTGTGGTGTGGGCCCACCTCCAGTGCCAGTAGCATGCACGCGTTGGTGTTGTATTTTCTTTTTCAATTTGGACCTAATATCATCAAATCTCTTGTGACAATTCCGCTTGTCCCTCACATGATTCCCACACGCATTGACACCAATGACTATTGTGTCCCACATTTCTTTTCTGCTTGCTGAACTTGTCCGCCCTTGAAAAACATATAAAATATATGAGGTAAATGATTAATAATAGAAGCACCAGTTTCCTACACTGCTAGCTGTTCCAAGAGATAGCAAACATGCTGTTTTATGTGTAATATGTGAAGCACATGAGCATTCACTACTAAACCTATACATGTAAGCAAGGTTGCATTCATATTGTATGCAGTTATGGCAAATTGACCGCCTGTGTTTAGTTGTCCTTGTAAGGCATGATAAAAAGCTGTGTTTCCAGACTAATTAACATAGAAAGATATTCTGAACCCATATTTGCATATGAACAAAACTCAGATGACCTAGGATCACATGTATTTGAATAATAAATGTAAAGGTACACTTACCTAGTAAATGTCCATATATACTGTCATAGTGCTCCAGAATGCCAGTGACAAGAGCTGTATTTTCCTGGTCATTGAAGCGAGGATTACGTGGCTTCTCCACACGTTTCTTCCGAGCAGGTTTAGGGTCAGAGCTTGGCTGGTGCTGACTGGACTCTCCTTCTTCCAATGGAAGAGCCTCCAAAAGCTGCCCACCAGCAAGCACGCCACCACCATCCACCCCATCAGCAACTGCGCCACCAGCAGCACTCACAGCACCAGCACTCCCACTCCTAGCACCAGCACTCCCACTCCTAGCACCAGCACTCCCACGCCTAGCACCAGCACTCCCACTCCCAGCAACAGCACTCCCACTCCCAGCAACAACACTCCCACTCACAGCAACAGCACTCCCACTCCCAGCAACAGCACTCCCAGCAACAGCACTCCCACTCCCAGCAACAGCACTCCCACTCCCAGCAACACCACTCGGTGCACCAGCAACATCACTCCCCTGAACAGTACGTTCACTCCGACGCGTACTCCCACGAGTAGCACTCCCACTCCCACCAGCATCACTCTTCCCACGCTTTGCGGGCATACTTCCAGCACTCACAAAAAACAGACAACTAATGTATAGCCAATCACACGAAACACTTCCACATATAAAACAAGACAAAGATGTAAACAAAACAACAATGGACAAAGCTCACCCAATACACAACAAGTCTCTCCGTCAATATGCAAATGTTCAATCAGCCAGCTCTGTGCGTCTCTCTCTCTCTCACTCCCAACAACACAGAGAATGATTAGCAGTACACGTTGCCTTTAAATATGGCGCGCAATCCAAAACATGCTTGTTTCGCCTGATTCAGCAAGATTTGTGATTGGGCAACCTATCAGCACCCCGCCACGCTCGCCGATACACCTGTGTGTGATCGGCTAATCATCATGAGAGTGGGCGGATTTGTTTTCGGGTTGATTTTGAATGTATTCGGCACTTACTGCATACGGAGAGGAAAAATCGCCATTAACATGACTAATCGGTAAGCTTGCCGATTTCACTTAATCGACGCTTACTGCATGAGGCCCTAAGTCTTTTACCAACAACAAAACAGTGTGGCGGTGGTTACCTTCAGGTCCTGGCTTACTCCTCTCTGGCTAGGAGGGGGGGAAGAGCAGGTCCAACATGCAGGCTTAAATCTCCACTGCAGTCCAGGTGCTGGGATCAAAGAGTCTGTGTTGGCTTGCATAGGGTGGTTCCTCTTGTGCTATCCAGGGGCAGCAAGGGTTCTGAGCCAGAGAGACTAGTCCCCGTGTGATCTCTTCAGTGGGCATGGGCATCTCCCTGGATCAGAAATAGCCATTTATTGTGTGTACTGCAGGCTTTCTACAGGCCTAATGAGTAGTTGAGGAGATTAATAAAGGCAGCCTTCTTTAGAATTAACCTCCTCAGTGCTGTATTAGATAAACAGGTTTTCCCTGTCTCACAATGTGGCAGGGGATCCACCCTGTTACAATACCATAATAAAGAAACTATTTATACATCGAATGACTAACCTCCAATATGGGTTCACTGGATTAATGTGGAATCATGGTGCAATAATCTGTATCGTAGGTGAGTGAATCTCCACCTTCAGGCCAGATCCACAGAGCTTCATTAATTCAGTAATGGACATTATTTTCCCTGGAAGCCAGGACTTGAAAGCCTCAGAGATCCCAGAGTTGTGAACCCTTTTGTTAGCAAGGAGGGATAACTGGGGCACCGATATCCTCAGTTCAAAGAGTCCCTGTGGCCTATCCCAGACTTAGTGGCATTGAGCCGGTGGGGGGTTTTGAATAGTGAATGGGCAAGATGGTGTTTTGTGCACATGCTCTCCTCACTGTTCCAATGCCTGGTCAATAGGTTACTGGAAGGGATGTAGGGTTTTGCAAGGGCATACCTGGATGACATTGCAGTGTTTAGTGGGTCGTGGGACAGTCCCCTAGTTTATGTAGCAGCTGTGCTGAGCACAATTAGGGAAGCAAGGCTCACCTTGAAACCCACCAAGCGTTTAGTAGGTATGGCAGAGGTAAGCTACTTAGGAATGCGTAACAGATAGCAAACCTCTGTTACGTATTGAGCACGAGAGAAAGTTCCAATGAAACCAATTAATTTATACAATATTAATGAATTAATTGAAACATTAAACTACAAAGAAATAAATTTAAAAAATATCAGAAATAACCATTAAACGCATTAGCTAACATAATACATCATTAACTAAAAACAAACAACAATCGCAAACATTTGAATTCAATCAAGCAGTAAAAGACCAAACTGTTACACCAGTGCTGCCCGCAGACCAGACCCGTCCCCTGTGCTGAGGTGGGACGTAGGGATACGCACCCGCAGCAAAGGGAGAGCGTCCAGAGTGTGGTGTTAGTGTTGCCAGGCCAGGTATAATAAGGAAGACAATACTTGCCGGTACCGGTAGTAGAGGAAGAGTAGTTATTACCGTTGCCAAGGTCAGGGATTCGAGAGTTGCGGAAGGTCGAAGATATAAGCCGTGTGTCAGGGATCCCAGAAGTCACGAAGTCCAAGTAGAGCCGAAGTCGAGAGCCAGAGGGGGTAGTCGTCCAATCCGCGTCAATACCTGAGGAGTCACTGAGAGAGTAGTCAAATGCTTCCACACAGAACTATGTCGAGCGACAAGTGATGGGAAGCACAGGCATAATAAGGCTGGGTAGGCCAATGGGAAAAGGGGGCAGGCCTGGAGGACTGCAAGGATTCCTCCCTGATAGGAGGGAGGTGTTACAGCCCAGCTGAGTGTAGTCATTGATTTGCATGGAAGTGTGTGATGCTTGGAGGCGACACCTCACTGCAGGAGCAGTGGTTAAAAGTGCTCTATTAGGCGTGTGCTCTGTAAGCTGGGAATGCATGCGCATAATGTCTGGGGCTGGCGTGCGTGTGTGCGTGGATTCGGTGACTGACACGCGTATGCGCATGGGGTCAGTGACAGACGCGTGCGCATAGAGCGCGGAGCCGGAGACACACGCAGAGGCTGCGGTTTAACAGGCACCTCTTTGGTAGGTGCAATCCTGTGATGGCGAGGAGCCAGAGTGCTAGTGGCAGACAACGGAGGTATGTGGGAATTGCTCTGCAGGCGCTTGTATGCATGAGTACCGACGGGAGGTGAGTAAAGGTAGCGCTGACGGCGCTAAGACACCAGATTCCTTACACAAACAATGACATCCACATAATAAACTGTAATTAAAAAAAACAGCAGCAATACCAAGCCAGAAATGCCCACCAAATATTGTCATAATAATGTATTGATCTGTACCCTAAAGGGGTACAGATTAATATATTATCAGTCAATGTGCCCCCACCCCCCCCCCAAAGAAGCAAAAAACACATCCAATGAAAAAACCTGTAAAAAAATACATATACAAACATTCAATATATTACTTACTGTACCATTAGAAGCGCTGGCCCTCCACGTACCTTGAAGGCCTCCAACAGCATCCTATGCCATCCGCCATGAAGATCCGGATCAGGAACCCAAATCTTCTTTTTTCTTTCTTTAATCACCTTCTTCTATCTTCATCTGTCACCATTTCTTGATCTTCTTTATCTTCTATCTTCATCTGTCAATCCAAAAAGCCCCATGGTACAGTACTGTAGATTCCAACCGATATTGTCTCGTCGTCTTCTTGGGCTCAAATGAGGCGTCACGGCCTTAAATAAGGCTTGTGACGTCACATTTTGCCTCAAAATGGTTTATCAGCCACCTGATTGGCTGTTAAAATCATGTGCTGACTTTAATTATTTTTTTTTTAAATGACGTCACTTAAAGGGAATGATGCCAGCCAATCAGAATGACTGTGCTTCATTTGCCTTTAAGATGACGTCACAAAGCCGGCATGACATGGTATTTCAGACTATAAGATCGTGGGAACAAATTTCACAATCTGATTGGCTGAAATACCATGTGACGCTGGCCATCTTGGATTTAGTGACGTAATGAAGTTGCTGTAAATGCATTTTTCCTGCATCGGATGCATGCCGGGGGCTCCGGTGCTGGTATTAATGGGTATCAGCTCTGGAGACCCCCGGCATCAATCCAATACTGGAAAAAAGGACAAATTGTTTCTAAGTTCCCATTTATCGCCGCTCATCGACGCATCTCCCCACCAATCTGCCAAAATTTTGAGGCATATTGATTTGGGGATACGATCGCCTTTTTAGGACGCGAATAGCGGCTACTTGAATCGCACGAGTTTATGATCATTCCGAAAACTGTCGATAAGTGGCTTATCGCCGCTCAATCGGCGATTTTATTTTGGTCATAAGATTTTGCGGCGATACAGGCCGTTATCGCCCACTTATCGAGGCTTACTGAATATGAGTAGCCGTTTTGGCCGATAAGTGCCTTATCGACGCTTACTGAATAGGCCCCTTAGAGTCAGATAAACTTAGCTCCATTAAATCAGGGCAAATAACATTAAGTTATCTACATTAGCAACAAAAGTTATTTTCTATAAGTTTAATGCATATTGACAAAGGTAATTATATGCAAAAACAACACCTATTCTATAACTAATTAGCAAAGGCTTTGTGACGGTGAGAAGGTAACCAGGCTCACAATAAAGGTTAAGCCTGTTTGGTTACCTCTCATCTATGTATTAGTGTTCGGGAGTGCCAGCTCTCGAGCCTAGTTATTGTATCTGCATTATATGAAATTATGCGACAATAAAGAATTTATGTATTTTTACCTTTCCAGGAGTGCCAGCAAGCAGAGATTGCTGGGCTATGAGTTTCAAGGGGTGATTACAGAGAAAGTCTTGTCAGAATGTGTCTAGCTAGCCGGGGTCCAGAGTTGCTGGATACCCCTAAAATGTAGCCGGGACTCAGGTCGGATTCCCGGATACATATAGACACATTGCTCAGGCAAAATCTCCAGTTGAAAATGTTTGAGCGATTTACCGCTAGGATTCCCTGCTTCAGCACATACCAGAAAGGTAAATGAGGCATAGGGATGTGAGGTGTCCCTGAACTTGTCAAGGTAATGCCCTGGTCACCCAGAACCTGTGTAGGGGTTCTGGGGTACACCAACCATGCATAAGGTTGTGAGGGATTTTATAAGTCCATTTTTATAGTGTATGGGGAATATGGCTAGTAAGAAATAAAGTGCAGCGTATTATTCTATTCCCCATACCAGACGACTTATAAATAGTTTAAAGTGTATATTTTTATTTAACAGTGTGTTTTCAAACATATATGCTCATGCACAGTATTATGAGCTGGGACTTGCATATCCAATGTCCTCAGTGAGTCACTGGGATACCAACTTTGGTGCCAGAGTCTCTATTCAGACATCAGACTTGAAAGCCACAGAGGATACCAGAGGTGTGAAAATCATTTGGGCAGGATGGCTAGGTGAAGTTCCCACGATCTTGGATGAATGAAAGTCCTCCAGACTATCATTTGTCTTCCCAGCCATAGAAGCACCTAGTCCAGCGGGTGGCTTCTGAATACAAAGTGTCTGAAGTTGCAATCTTGTGCATTCCCTTGGCTGACTCAGAAGATTTGTTTGCCTGGCTTCAAACGACTGGCATCACTCTGATTGGCTGGCAGGAAAGTTCCCTCGCTGGGATTGGCTAGGGTATTTCATGAATTAACTGAGAAATACTATAAGGATCCCTCAGCCAATCCGGTCGTCAGATTCTAAGCGCCAGAACAGCAGCGGCAAATTTGAAACAACCAAAAGATGCCCTGAAAGAAATATAAAAGACATCGGCTTCAGAAATCTGAGGTGAAATATTTTCTAAGTCCAGCTTTTCGGGGTCAAGTTCTGAGAATTGAATATAGCGGTCGTGGCAGGGATTACAAGACAAAAACAGCTCCAGCATGTTTGGAGCTAGCTCCCAGTGAACTTATTTCAGTACCTCCTCAGTAAAATCAGTGGTGGTGTTAGGAACTTCATGCCGATTTGGGTATCAGGACATCTCGGACTAAGTCCCGGTCAACCAAAGACTCTTGTTTCATGTCATATTAAACTAGGAAGGTCTAGCTGTTTGCCCCAGGTCTCAAATATGTGTGTTCTTCTTATGTACTGTTGCGGCCGAGTTTATTCTTACCTTTGCCCGGTCTCGGCCGCAACAGAAACCGGGCGCGCGCCGAGGTGTTCCGGGCGCGCGCCGGAGCCTCGGAGGATCGGTCCTCCGATCAGGGCTTCCCCCTCCCCTCTCCGGGTCCGCCGGGTCCCCCGGAGCCCCCCACCGCAATCCCCCACATCGCGGGACACCAGGGCTCCCTCGGGGCCCGATGAAGCGTGACCGCGCATCGATGACGCGCGGCACGCCGAGGGAAATAAACGAGCAAGCCGGGACACCTCCCGGCTTGCGGCTCCAGCCAGGTAAGGATAAAGTGTGTCGCCACTGTAGTTTGTGTAACATTGTGTGGTAGCCTTTTCCTATGAATACATTTCCAATTTATTACACTTATCTTGTTTTGTTCAATGTAAGATCCAGATATAAAGGTGTAAATGCCTGGTCTCCCGTGACAGGTTTAACCTCTGGTAAAATCAGCACTGCATTGCGCTACATTCAAATAACATGGCACTTTACCCATCTAACTTAAAGATTGTGTTATTCCCATCCAGATTTTGAAATATGGGTTTTGGAGGAGAGAGACCTGAGCAGCCTTTAGTAGATATGCCTTTTTAAGGGTAACACCTATCTTCCATATCATTAGAAGTAAAAATTTAACAATATGCTACTTAAAAGAGTTACACTGGGATAGCATTAGCTTTTTCCTTTTAGTGGATAGGTAATACTACTATATTAATCTAACACTAATTTAGTTTAGTGTAAGGTTAAATAGCCTAACTGAGCTTAGTGCATCAAGGCCTTAGTTAGTTAATAGTGAATGCAATGCTATTTCGGGGAGAAAAATATGACTTTATGTTTTTAGCCTGTGAAGATATGCTGTTAGGCTTAAAGTGACGTTCGGAAAAAAGATCCCAAGGAGGAAAAATGGAAGTGCACTACTGTGTGAATAAAAAGGGGTAAAGCACGATAATTAAAATGTATTTTTTAGGTTCATAGCAACATACAAATAAGGGTATACAAAAGAAGACCTCTGACGATATTTACGCCTACGGGCATTTTATCAAAGAGGTTAAGTCACTTAATGCAGCAGTGAGCCAACTTTTTGAGATACGGCCCCCTTCCTGGGAGCCGCAGTGTTCACGTCCCCCCTCTCCCAATATCTCTGTCAAATTGCATCGCGGGTCATGTGACATCACGTCAACCCACCGCATCATTTGATGCTCATTGCCATGGTGACACGTAACGTCACATGACCCCGCAGTGCCAAATGACCCCGCGTTGCCATGGTGATGCGTCGTCGAAGACCCGGCTGGCAGCAGGTAAGTGAGTTACAGAG